>NC_058406.1:106509214-106523530 GCF_002201575.2 Neomonachus schauinslandi | reverse complement strand
CCTTGGGTAGCATTGACATTTTAACAATATTTGTTCTTCCAGTCCACAAGTATGGAATGTTTTTCCATTTCTTTGTGTCCTCTTCAATCAATTTCTTTCATCAGTGTTTTATAGTTTTCAGAGCACAGATCTTTTACCTCTTTGGTTAGGTTCTTTCCTAGGTATCTTATTGTTTTTGGTGCAATTGCAAATGGGATTAATTCCTTGATTTCTTTTTCTGCTGCTTTGTTATTGTTGTATAGATATGCAACAGATTTCTGTATATTGACTTTATATCCTATGACTTTGCTGAATTCATGTATTAGTTATAGCAATTTTTTGGTGGAGTCTTTTGGGTTTTCTACATAGAATATCATGTTGTCTGTGAAATGTGAGTTTGCCTTCTTCCTTGATGATTGGGATGCCTTTTATTTCTTTTTGTTGTCTGATTGCTGAGGCTAGGACTTCAGTACTATATGTTAAATAGTAATGGTGAGAGTGAACATCCTTGTGTTGTTTCTGACCATAGGGGAAGGCTCTCAGTTTTTCCCCATTGAGGATGATATTAGCTGTGGGTCTTTTGTATGTGGCCTTTATGATGTTGAGGTACATTCCCTTTATCCCTACTTTGTTGAGGGTTTTTATCAAGAATGGATGCAAGCAGGATTTGAATCATCTTAAATTGGTTGTTTTGTGACCTAAAATAGTTTGATAAATGTTGCATATGCAAAATGTATATTCTGTACTGGATGGAGTATTCTATAAATGCCAAGTACGTCAAGATGGTTGATAGTGTTATTTGAGACCTTTATATCCTTATTTTTTGTCTTCTTATCCTATTTTATTGAGAGGGTTGTTGAAATTGCTGACTGTATTTGTGGATTTGTCTATTTCCCCTTGAAGTTCTATAAGTTTTTTTTTAAGATTTTATTTATTTATGAAAGAGAGAGAGAGCAGGGGAGAAACAGAGGAGACGGACAAGCAGAGTCCACACTGAGCCACTAAGCATGGAGCCCCATGTGGGGCTCAATCTCAGGACCCTTAGATCATGACCTGAGGCAAAACCAAGAGTCAGATGCTTAACCAACTGAGCCACCCAGGCACCCTGACGTTCTATCAGCTTTTGCTTCACTTTTGAAGCTATTTTATTTGGTAAAGAAATGCTTAAGGTCATTATGTCCCTATGATTAATTGATAATTTTATAATTATTAAATGACTCTCTTTATCCTTCATAATATTCTTTCCTATGAAATCAATTTTGCCTGATAATATAACTACTCCAGATTTCTTTTCATTTGAGTTTTCATGATGTATCTTTTTCCTTTCTTTTAACTTACTTGGGTCTTTTTATTAAAATTAGAATTATTGTAGACTGCATATATTTGGGTCTCGTTTTTTAATCCAGTCTGATAATCTCTGCCTTTTAATTGAGGTGTGTAGAGCATTTACATTTGATATGAGTGATATAATTAGTATCACTGAGTATAAATCTAAGATCTTACTATTTTCTTTTCATTTTATTTGTCCAATTTTTTTCTCTTTTCTCCTTTTCCTCTTTTCTGCTATTTTTTGGATTTGGTGATTTTTTTATTCCATTTTATACCTTTTATTGGCTTATTAGTTGCAACTCTTTGTCATGTTATTTTAGTAGTTGCCTTAAGATATCTAGTATACATATTTAATTTATTACAGTCTACCTTCAAGTTATATTATGTCACTTTTCATATCACATAAGAGCATTATAACAGTATAATCCTATTTCTCTCCTCCAAGACTTTGTGCTATTATCATACATTTTACTTCTACATATATTATTAACCCTACAAGATATCAATATTATTATCGCTTTATACAGTCTATCTTTTTAAGATTTAAATATGAAAAAAATGTGTATATTATCTATATCTATATCTATATAGATATAGATAATATATAATTTTTAGTGTTCTTCATGCCTTTGTATTGATCCATATTTCTTCTGGTACAATCTTCCTTCTGCTTTAACAATTTCCTTTTATAATTCTTATACTGCAGGTCTTCTGGTGATTAATTCTTTCAACTTCAATATGTTTGAAAATGTTCTTATATCACCTTTGTTTTCTAAAGGTATTTTCAATTGGCAAAGAATTCTAAGTTTGTTTCCGCCTTCCAGTACTTTGAAGCTGTAGCTCTACTGTGTTGTAGCTTGCATAACTAGAATACAAGAACTACAAGAAATACACTGTCATCCTTATCATCGTTCCTTTGTACCTGACGCACCTTTTTCCTGCTGCTTTTAACGTCTCTATATCACTGGTTTTAAGCAATTGAGTAGACTTAATGTTGTTTTTTCATGTTTCTTGTGCTTGAAGTTTATTGATATTTTTGAATATGTGGGTTTATAGTTGTCATCAAATTTGGAAAATATTCAGCCATTATTTCTTCCCACACCCCGGCTCTTTAGAGTCCCTTTTTTCCCCTCCAGTCTTTTTTCTCCTTGTGTTTCCTTTTGAATACTTTCTATTGTCTTTAAATTCACTACTCTCTTATTCTGCAATGTAATCTGTTATTAATCCTACTTGGTTAGGATTAATTCCTATTAGTTACTATTCCTGTCAATTCTATTTTTCATCTCAGACATTATAGTTGTATTTCTAAAAGTTCATTTTGGGTCTTTTATATCTTTCATATCTCTAGTTAACATGTTTAGTCTTTCCTCTATATTCTTAAAAATATCAAATACAATCATAACTATTTTAATGTTCTTCTTTGCTCATTCTATCATCTGTTATTTTGGGGTCAGTTTTGATTGATGGATGGACTGGATTGTTGTTGTTTTTTTTTTTTTTTCTCCTCATTATGGATCTTATTTTTCTACTTTGAGCACTGGGTAACTTTTGACCAGATGCCAGACAATGTGATTGTTGAGTGCTAGGCATTTTTGTATTCCTATATTTTGTGCTTTGTTACAGGACACAGTTCGATTTCTTAGAAACAATTTGATCCCTGGTCTTGCTTTTAAATTTCCTTGGTTAGGACCATAACAGCATTTAGTCTAGGGTTAATTTATCCTCACTGAGGCAAAGCCATCCTGAGTATTCTACCTAATATCTTGTGAAATACGAAGTATTCCACTTTATGTATGGGAACAGCCACTGTTCCAAGTCCTCTGATTTTTTCCCTCTAATCCTTTCAGGTAGTTCTCTTTCCTCGGCCTCAGGTGCTATTCTCTCACAGACAGGCTGATCTGTACTGAGCTAAATAATAAATGGAGACCCTCTGTAAATCCCTTTCTGTGTGGCTCCCTTCTCTCCAGTACTCTGCCCTGCAAAATCTAGCCACCTCAGCTTCCCCAAGTTCCCAGCTCTGTCTTCTCAAATCAGGGAGACTGCTCAGCTCTACCTGGCTTCCCCCACCCGCCCCTGTATCTTAGGAAACTTCCTCCAGGTAATTAGCAGGATAATTAGAGGGCTCCATTCATTTCCTTTCTCCATTACCTGATGTTCAGTGCTTCAGAACAATGGCTTCATATATTTTGTCTGGGTTTTTCTTTTTTTGTTTTTTTTTTTAATAGGGAGAGTAAATATGGTCCATTTTTTCCATCTTTTTATAAACAGGAATTTGTATCTTTATGTTATAGCTGTACAACATGTTAGCTATCATATAATTAGGTATTTTCTTTGTTTCCAACATGACAATATTTGTTTTTTATTAGAACATCTTACCATTTAAACATAATTACTGTTATATTTATGTTTGGATCTACCATCTTATCAAGCTCCTGTGTTACCTATTCTGTATTCCTTTTCCCTTCCTTCTCACCTTCTTTTGGATTATTTAAGGAAGGGAGAGTACAAGAAGCAGCTGACAACTCTCAGATGGGGCTCTCTCTGGGTAATGAGAATCACCTTAGCTGATATTATGTCCCGTTTCTGGAGGCAGTCCACATGCAATGGTTGGTTGATGCAAGAATCAAAGGACCTAGTCCCCTCACCTTGATTTGCAACAACTCTGAGGAGCCTCCCACTCCAGAGCTCCCATGGAATTGGCTGGGGCTTTTGCTGTGACTGCCTCTCAGCTCAACATTGTGGTGCAGTGGCCCTGCCAGGTAGGCTATACAACTCAAGAAACTATATGCTATTATATTTGTATTTGTGGTGGGGGAAAAAAAAGATACCTGTGGTATTTGCAACAAGTCCTTACAGGTGAATCACATTATAGTGCTAAGGTTCTAAAGCAAAGCCCCGCCTTCTCTGGCAGACACTTATGTCTTTTGAAAAACAGCTGTTGGTACACTACTGGACCCTGAGAGAGACAGAGTGCCTGATCATAGCCAATCAGATGTCCATGCAGCCAAAACTACCTTTGATGATCTGGCTCTGTCAGACCCACCAACTCATGAGGCCAGGAGGATCCATCAGCAATCCACTATAAAAGGAAATGGCACTAAGGGATCAGGCACGAGCATGGCCACAAGGAATTTGTGAGCCTCACATGCGAGTGACCTGAACATCATGTCATCCCCATTGTTGCATCAATGCCTCTTCTTCAGCTCACACCTGTAGCCACATTGGGGCCAAAGGGATATCTGAGACCAGCTTACTGAGGAGAAACAAGGACAAGTCTGGTTTGCATGTTGGTCAGTTTTGTTTATCAGTACAAAGCCAAAAAGGGACTGCTGCCACATCACATCCCTACTTATGGCAGCCCTGAAAGGCAGCAGTGAGTGACATCCTCCTCATGACATCCTTGGGCACCACACCTCACAATCCACTTTGTGAAGCAGGAAGAAGCCTAAAGTCAGAACATACATGGACTCATGGGAGAGCACAAAACACTCAGCTGGTTGAGGGAGAATATGGCAGAAAAACAACTGGGAGGTCAGAGGAAGAGGCATGTGGATGCATCTATGGAGTGGGTACAAAGGGTGAAGATCACTGGATCAGAGGTTAATATTCACCAGGGAACATCTACCACAAAAGAGATAGCAAACATCCAAGGGGACAGAATGTCTCAGCCAGCTGGCATCAGCTGGTCTCTCTTCACCACCTCAGGGCTCACACAATGGGTACATGAAGAGAATATCAAGGATGGCAGGGGTGGAAGTAACCAAGACCAGTCTGTCAACTGCGGCTGCTGAGTGTCCAACATGCCAATAACAGCCCGATACAACACATCCTGAGACAATCAACCAGACACTTTGGGGCAAGTTGAGTCTGCTGTACCCTTTCAATCCTAGAGAAGGATGATTTAATCTTGCCTCTAATAGACATATTCTAGGGATGGATTCACTTTTCCTGCCACAGAGCTTCATGCTCTGATCCTGGGGGCAGCCTGGACCATGACTGTCAGTACAAGGATATAAAAGCCCACTCCTCTTGCCCCAAATTAGGACAACTCTGAATGGCCATGCCAGCTCCACAGCACCCCCATTGGAGTGGTTGAGGCCTTTGTTGTGACTGCATCACAGCTCACATTCTCCCTCTGCCAAGACTGCTTTACTCCCATACATATTGATTGTAAGAGCACTTCTCAATAAACTTCCTGCACAAAAGTCTCCATCTCAGAGTGTACATCCCAGGGAATCTGCTTGCAGTAGAGGACAAGGCTAGAGACAAACAGACCAGCCTAAGACAAAGTGTATTGAGTGCTCTCTTCTATATACTGTCCATTGCTGATCCAATCCAGGACTAATGGGCACATTTTAGCATTAGGTTCTCAATGACAAAACTGTTAATTCTGATTTTTGAGTTTCCAAAAAGGGATCCAGTGTTTGCAGCCTTGAAGGTTCACCTAGTGTAGTTTTTCTTGCCACAAAAGCCAAGAATTACCAAAATAAAAACAAGCCCTTGAAGTCATATTAAGTACCTGAAACAAGAGGATGACTCTAACATATCTCGTCCTTGAATTTTTACAAATGCCATATTTATAAACTTTATATTAACCTGTATCTCTATTCACCTTATCAAATGAATGAAGTATCCAGCAATTAGATTTACTGTAATTATCATTTTCTCACACTTGATTAAATTATTTTTATATGTTAAAAAAATCCTGCACAGGGTGCCTGGGTGGCTAAGTCTGTTAAGCGTCTGCCTTCAGCTCAGGTCATGATCCCAGGGTCCTGGGATCGAGTCCCACATCGGGCTCCCTGCTCCGTGGGAAGCCTGCTTCTCCCTCTCCCACTCCCCCTGCTTGTGTTCCTACTCTCGCTATGTCTCTCTCTGTCAAATAAATAAATAAAAAATCTTTAAAAAAAAAATCCTGCACATATAAATACCATAGACAAGTCCATATTGAAACATAATTAAATAATGTGCCAAAAGTGATAAAATAATAATTTGGGGCCCTAGAAAAAATAATGGTTCAAATTCAATACTGGAAATAATAGAAGTTCAGAGAGTAGATAAGAGCCCTAGTGGCATTTAGTTTTCTCAATCAATATCCTAACAATAACCAACAGATTGTATTTCCCTCCAGAAATCTTTGGTACATTCTTTGCTCATCAAGAGATCAGTGTCTGTTTATAATGGGTCTTATTTTTTAAACTGCCTGGATCAATTGAGAAAACACCATCTATAGTTTTTTCAGGACACAGTTGCCACATGCATTAGCAGTATTTCAGTAAAAGGAGTATTTCAGTAAAAGGGACGAGGCTCCCTCTTAGATTTCTGGGCACCCCTTCCCCAACTCCCACAGCTGGGCTGGCTCCGTCACCTCAGATCTTCTGCCTGCAAACTCAAAGGAGACAGGAAGTGAGTCCTGGTAACCTACGTTGTTAAGAGCCAGAGAGGAAAAGAAAGGGCTTCAGAAGTATCTAGGTTTCACTTATGTGTTTCCAGCATGTTATAAAAACTAAATCTTTCAGAAGAGTCAAAAAGGAAAAACATATAAATGATCCGCGGGCATGAATTTGGCTTCTAAAATGCAGGACATTTCGTTTTCTTTTGCACATGTTCACTTCACCCAATCTAGAGTCCCTTCCCTGGATGCAGCACTCAACCCTGTGGCTGCCCTCATTTCCATTGTTACATAATGACAGATAATTGCAATAAAACACATCCACACATTTTTACATCTACAAAGTGCCTGATACTAAACAATTCTGGTCTGGTCTTTGCAAAATTCCAGCTTTTATTTAGCTAAGCCAAAAGTAAAACAAACAAACAAATATCCTATTTCTCTTAGGAAACTGCCTACTAGCAACTCTTCTGGTCAAATATATAAATTTTTGTTCCCAGGGTGCCAAGATAACACATGTGCCTATAAATAGCAGAGAAAGCTCTTCTGGAAAGTAATATGTGAAAATGGGTTATTTCAATCTCCTTTCTCTCTGAGCCTTGCGTCAGCCCTGGTGCATTTCCCCAAACGGCTGTCCTGTTGAGCCTGCTTATTCTCAAGTCAGTCTAGTCATTTTCAGCCATTACTTTTGCCAACAGGACAGAAGAAACAGAGAGAGGATTTTTGTGAGTAATCTTTTATCCTCAGCACTGCCAAGTCATTCTTCACTCAGAATACTTTCTTGGAATTGCCCAGGTTGTTAACCATAAATAATGGAATATTATAAAGCACTACCTTATTCATATTTTCTTTATTTAGCTTAATTTTTAGCTTGCCACTTCTCAATTCCAGAATCCAATTAGTTCCAGGTTTAGCAATAACCTCATACTCTTTCTCTGTATCCTGCCAACCAAGAAGGTCAGTTCTTATTTGGGGCTTCTGACTTGGATCAGTTGGTAACATGGACTTGAGAAGTGTGTGGAGGACCTCTCATCCCTGACAACTGCCTCAGATTGTGCCAACTTGACTGGCTCACTGCCTAGGAATTGCCAAGTTGGACAAAAATGCAGATGTGCCCCACTCTGTGACTTAGAAAATTCACTCCATTCATATAAAAATTAAAATACACACACAAAAAGATCATGTCTCTATCACTGTTTAATTTACCTGCAAAGCTCCAGCCCATACCAGTCATCAATCCCACCTATATTACAAAAATCCAGGAAGATGGTTTCTTAAAATTATTGGGTTTTGTATTTATATCTTACTATAATAAACATTTGATTTTTTTCCCCTCCAATCTTTAAAAAAAAAAATGTAGGGCACTTTTATGTATAGAGAATACCCATGTACTCCCTCTCCCCACTGCACACACTTTCCCTAATTAGCATCTTGCATTAGTGGGGTACACTTGATGAACCAATATTGACCACATTATCATTAACTGAAGTCTTTAGTTTACATTAGGGTTCACTCTTTGTATTGCACATTCTGTGGGTTTTGACAAATGTATAATGCATGTATTCATGATTACAGTATCATACTGCCCTAAAAATGTCCTGTGCTCCACCTATTCATCCCTCCCCTACCTCCCCACCACTCCCCAAACTCCTGGCAACCACTAATCTTTTTACTGTTTGCCTTTTCCAGATGTCATATAGTTGGGATCATAAGGTATGTAGCCTTTTCAAACTGACTTCCTTGACTTAACATGTATTTAAGGTTCCTCCATGTCTTTTTATGGCTTGATAGCTCATTTCTTTTTATTGAGGAATAATGTTCCACTCCTGAGAAAGCATCTTTCTCTTCCTCCTCCTCCTCCTTCATCATCATCATCACTATTGCTATATGCCAGGCATTATTCTAAGTGCTTTATACATGTTAACTTAATACTTTCAACAACCTTATAAGTACTACTAATATCTCCATTTTACAGATAAAAGAGGAAATATTTTACAGGGGAAACAGGGCAGAGAGCCCAAGTCTGCAAAGCTAATAAATGGTGGAACAGGATTTGAACTCAGGTAGTCTGGTTCTAGGGTCTATGCCCTTAACAACTATAGTATACTGTTTCATGTAAATGTGTCTACAATATTTTTCAGAGCTTTATCTTGTTTAATTAATTCACAGAGCTATATGAATATATAATTATATATAATTGAATTAGGGGTGCTCTTTATTATTTCTCAGGAAGAGTAACTCATCTTAGTTCCTACCTCTCTCTTTACTTTTATTTGAGTAACTCTGTAATGTCTCATTACCCACATTCAGTAATATCTGTATGCATAAGTATAACTGGTAACAGTAACTAGACTCATCATCTAATCTTCAATTCACATTCAATTCTCATATTATGTAGTATTTCCATAATAACTTCAGATATCTTAGCCAAAATTATACTTTCCAACATCAGTTGTAAAAAGTAGGATATTAATTTTACAAGATTATGAAAATTCCAGACTGAATAACACTGGGCCCACTTATAGTCATGCTGTTGTGAGAGGTCCTTGGTTAGATATACTTCAAATCTCAACATCATGCCCTCTGGGCAACACAGTAACCTGGTTGGCAACCCTACCAGGAAAATTACTCTTGAAATATTGAGTATTTCTGCATTATGACTGCAAAACATAATGGAAGAGCAATTGGGCAAGAAAAAGAAATGAAAGACATCCACATTGGAAAAGAGTAAAATTATCTCTATTTGCAGATGGCATGACTTTATGTACAGAAAACCCTAAATAATTTACACCAAAAACTTATCAGAGCTAATAAACAAGTTCACGATTGAAGACACAATACTCTCAACAAAGAGGATACAAAGGGAATATCTCAACATAATAAAAGCCATATGTGATAAACCCACGGCTAACAAGGTACTAAATGGTGAAAAGCTGAAAGATTTTCCTCTAAGATCAGGAACAAGACAAAGATGTCCACTCTCACCAATTTTATTCATCATATTACTGGAAGTCCTAGCCACAGCAATCAGACAACAAAAAAATAAATAAGTAAATAAAAGGTATTTGGATTGGTAAGGAAAAATAAAACTATCACTATTTGCAGATGACATGATACTATCTATAGAAAACCCTAAAAATTCCATCAAAACACTATCAGAACTCATCAATGATTTAGTAAAATTGCAGGATACAAAATTAATATACAGAAATCTGTTGCTTTTCTGTACAATAACAAATCTGTTGCTTTTCTGTACAATAATAACAAATTCTTTCAAATTAAGAAACAATCCCATTTACAATTGCATCAAAAATAAAAAAATAAAAAAAAACCTAGGAATAAATTTAGCCAAGGAGGTGAAAGCCCTATACACTGAAACCTATAAGACATTCATGAAAGAAATTGAAGACAACATAAATCAATGGGAAGCTATACCATGCTTATGGATGGGAAGAATTATTATTGTTAAAATGTCCATATTGACCAAAGCAATCTAGAGATTTAATGCAATCCCTATCAAAATACCAAAGGTATTTTTCACAGAATTAAAACAAATAACCCTAAAATTTGTATGGAACCACAAAAAAAAAAAATAAAATAAAATAAAACAACAACAACAAAAATAACCAAACAATCTTGAGAAAAAAAGAACAAAGCTGGAGGTTTCACAGTCCCAGATTTCAAACTATACTACAAAACTATAATAATCAAATCACTATGGTACTGGCATAGAAACAGAGATCAATGAAATAGAATAGAGAGCCCAGAAATAAACTCATGCTTATATCGTCAATTAATCTACAACAAAGGAGGCAAGCATATGCAATGGAGAAAGGGCAGTCTCTTCAATAAATGGTGCTGGGAAAACTGGAGAGCTACATTCAAAAGAATCAAACTGAAATACTTCCTTACACTACACACAAAAATAAATTCAAAATGGATTAAAGATCTAAATGTAAGACCTGAAACCATAAAACTCCTAAAAGAAAACATAGGCAGTAAACTCTTGAACGTTGTTTTAGCAACATTTTTGAATCTGTCTCAGGCAAGGACAATCAAAGCAAAAATAAACAATTGGGACTACAAAAAGTTTTTGCAAAGTAAAGGCAACTACCAACAAAATGAAAAGGCAACCTACTGAATAGAAGATATTTGCAAATGATATATCCAGTAAGGGTTTAACATCCAAAATACACAAACAACTCATACAACTCAACCCCCCAAAACAAATAACCCAGTTAAAAATGGGCAGAGGTCTTGACTAGACATTTTCCCAAAGACATAAAGATGGCCAACAGACACATGAAAAGGAGCTCAACATCAGGGAAACACAAATAAAAACCACAATGAGACATCACTTCACACCTGTTAAAATGGCTATCATGAAGAAGAGAAAACAAGTGGTGAGAATGTGGAGAAAAGGCAACCCCTCTGCACTGTTGGTGAGAATGTAAATTGGTGCAGCAAGCACTATGGAAAACAATATGGAGGTTCCTCAAAAATTTACAAATAGAATGACCTCGGGTACCTAGGTGGCTCAGTCGGTTAAGTGTCTGACTCTTGATTTCAGCTCAAGTCAGGATCTCAGGGTTGTGAGATCAAGCCCTGCACTGAGCTCTGCACTGGGCATGGAGCCTGCTTATGATTCTCTCTCTTCCTCTCCCTCTGTCCCTCCCCCAAAGCTTGCACACTTGTGCTCTCTTAAAAAAAAAAAAACAACCCTATGATTCAGTAATCACACTACTGGGTATTTACCCAAAGAAAACAAAAACACTAAATGCAAATAGATATATGTATGTGTGTCAATTATATTCAAATTTAAAAATAAAAGAGATATATTCACCTCTATGTTTATTGCAACATTATTTACAATTGCAACCTATATGTAAGCACGCTTAGCGTCCACTGATAGATGAATGAATAAAGAAGTCATGGCATAGAGTGGGGGAAAGATGGCAGTGAGTAGGGGACCTTATTTCAACTGGTCCCTGGAATTGAGCTGGATATCTACCAGACCACTCTGAGCACCCACGAAACCAGCCTGAGATGTAAGAAGATCTGGATCTCTACAAACAGAATATCACAAGTGGTTGGTTTTGAGGTACGAAGCGGGGAGCTGTGATTTTGCGGGCAGATATCGGAGGATAAATGGCAGCGGAAGGGTGCCTGGCCATGGGGATCCTACACCACCAGTGAGCGACAGCCTTGCGCGCTGGGGATGGGGCACAGACTCGCAGACCCATAGTGGCAGCGAAAGGACTTTAGGGCAGCCCCTGGGGTGGAAATCCAGAGCGGCGGGTCGTGCCTACAAACTGCAGCCCCCCGGACGGAAACCCGGAGCGGCGGGGTCGTGCGACTGAACTGGGAGCAGCTGGCAGTTTTAGAACCACAAAGGGCAGAGACATGCTCCAACCTGGAGGCAGGACTAGGAGCACTGCGGAGGGGCGCACAACCCAGGACGCTGCAGTTTATAGCAGCACGGACAGAAACTGAGACAGTGTGCCCTGGAGAGCTCACTGAAGAAGAGACTGTGATCTCTCTGCTCTGAGGCAGATGGTTGGAAATGATCTCTTCTGCTCTGACTCACGGAAGACACGTGGAAAGCCGCCAGGGAAAGCCACCAGACAACAAAAGCCCCAAAAACTGATTCCCACTGAGCCCACCCTGCACCACAGGGGTGCGTGGCAACTCCGCCAGAACAGGGTTGCCTTTGTAACAGTGCAGCAGGCCCCTCCCACAGAAGACAGGCTGGGAAAACAAGAGGCCAGCAACCCTAAGGTCCCAAGAAAACAGGTGCATCTTGCTTGGGTTCTGGTCAATAATTTGGACTCTATACATTCCCTCAAACACCCATCAACAGAATGACTAGGAGGAGGAGCCCCCAAGACAGAAAAGACTCAGAGATTATGACTTATGCTGCAGATTTACAAATGGATGCAGATATAACCAAGATGTTGGAGATGGAATTCAGGCTAGCAATTGTGAAGACAATGGCTAGAATGGAGAAATCAATTAATGGCAACATAGAATCTCTAAGGGCAGAAATGAAAGCTGAATTGGCAGAACTTAAAAATGCTATCAATGAGATCCAATCCAATCTAGATAATCTAACAGCTAGGGTAACTGAGGCAAAAGAGCGAATAAGTGACCTGGAAGACAATATAATAGATAAAAAGGGAAAAGAGGAGGACAGGGAAAAACAACTCAGAATCCATGAAAATAGAATCAGAGAAATAAATGACACCATGAAGCGTTCCAATGTCAGAATAATTGGAATCCCAGAGGGAGTGGAGAGAGAGAGGGCTAGAAGATGTATTTGAGCAAATCATAGCTGAGAACGTCCCTAATCTGGGGAATGAAACAAACATTCGAGTCCTAGAGGCAGAGAGGACCCCTCCTAAGATCAAGGAAAACAGGCCAACACCCTGGCATGTAATAGTAAAACGTGCAAATCTTAGAACCAAGGAAACTATCTTAAGGTCAATTAGGGGGAAGAGATTCCTTACATACAGAGGGAGGAACATCGCAATAACGTCAGACCTATCCACAGAGACCTGGCAAGCCAGAAAGGCCTGGCAAGACATATTCAGGGTACTAAATGAGAAGAACATGCAGCCAAGAATACTTTATCCGGCAAGGCTGTCATTGAGAATGGATGGAGAGATGCAGAGCTTCCATGACTGGCAGAAACTGAAAGAATATGTGACCACTAAGCCAGCCCTGCAAGAAATATTAAGGGGGGTTCTATAAAAGGAGAAAGACCCCAAGAATGATATACCACAGAAGTGCACAGGGACAACTTATGAAAACAACATCTTCACAGGCAACAAGATGACAATTAATTCATATCTTTCAATAATTACTCTCAACGTGAATGGCCTAAACACTCATAAAACGGCACAGGGTTGCAGATTGGATAAAAAGACAGGACCCATCCATATGCTGTCTACAAGAGACTCATTTTGAACCTAAAGATACATCCAGACTGAAAGTGAAGGGATGGAGATCCATCTTCCATGCCAGCGGACCTCAAAAGAAAGCTGGGGTAGCAATTCTTATATCAGACAAATTAGATTTTAAACTAAAGTCTGTAATAAGAGACACAGAAGGACACTATATCATTCTTAAAGGGTCTATCCAACAAGAAGATCTAACAATTGTAAATATCTATGCCCACAACATGGGAGCAGCCATCTATATAAGCCAACTATTAGCCAAAATAAAGAGTCATATTGGTAACAATACGTTAATTGTAGGAGACCTCAATACTCCACTCTCAGGAATGGACAGATCATCTAAGCAGAAAATCAACAAGGAAACAAGAGCTTTGAATGATACTTTGGACCAGATGGATCTCATAGATATTTACAGAACATTCCACCCTAAAACAACAGAATACTCATTCTTCTCAAGTGCACATGGAATTTTCTCCAGAATAGACCATATACTGGGTCACAAATCAGGTCTCAACTGATACCAAAAGATTGAGATTATTCCCTGCATATTCTCAGACCACAATGCTCTAAAACTGGAACTCAATCACAAGAAAAAATTTGGCAGAAATTCAACACTTGGAAGCTAAAGACCACTCTGCTCAAGAATGTTTGGGTCAACCA
>NC_058406.1:106264239-106504214 GCF_002201575.2 Neomonachus schauinslandi | reverse complement strand
ACACTTCTCTGAAGAAGACATACAAATGGCTAACAGACACATGAAAAAATGTTCATCATCATTAGCCATCAGGGAAATCCAAATCAAAACCACACTGAGATACCACCTTACACCAGTTAGAATGGCAAAAATGGACAGGGAAAGAAATAACAAATGTTGGAGAGGTTGTGGAGAAAGGGGAACCCTCTTACACTGTTGGTGGGAATGCAGGTTGGTACAGCCACTTTGGAAAACAGTGTTCCTCAAAAATTTAAAAATAGAGCTACCCTATGATGCAGCAATTGCATTCCCGGGTATTTACCCCAAAGACACAGATGTAGTGAAAAGAAGGGTCATATGCACCCCAATGTTCATAGCAGCAATGTCCACAACAGCCAAACTGTGGAAAGAGCCAAGATGCCCTTCAACAGTTGAATGGACAAAGAAGATGTGGTCCATATGTACAATGGAAAATTACTCAGCCATCAGAAAGGATGAATACCCAACTTTTACATCAACATGGATGGGACTGGAGGAGATTATGCTAAGTGAAATAAGTCAAGCAGAGAAATTCAATTATCCTATGGTTTCACTTATTTGTGGAACATAAGGAATAACATGGGGGACATTAGGAGAAGGAAGGGAAAAATGAAGGGGGGGGGAATCGGAGGGAGAGACGAATCATGAGACTATGGACTCTGAGAAACAAACTGAGGGTTTTGGTGGGGGGGATGGGTTAGCCGGTGATGGGTATTAAGGAGGGTGTGTACTGCATGGAGCACTGGGTGTTATACAGACACAATGAATCGTGGATCACTACATCAAAAACTAATGATGTATTGTATGGTGACCAACATAACGTAATAAAATTTTTTTTAAAAAGATAAAAAAAATAAGTCATGGCATATATACACATTGGAATATTACTCAGCCATAAAAAGAATGAAATCTTACCATTCACAAAAGGATGGACTTCGAGGGTATTAATGCTAAGTGAAATAAGTCATACAGAGAAAGACAAATGCCATATGATTTCATGTATATGTGGAATCTAAAAAACAAAACAAACAACAGAAACAGACTCATAAATACAAAGAACAAACTAGTGGTTGCATAAAGGACACAGTGGGAGGGATGGGTGAAATAGGGAAGGGGATTAAGAGGTACTGAATACCCAACTTTTACATCAACATGGATGGGACTGGAGGAGATTATGCTAAATGAAATAAGTCAAGCAGAGAAAGTCAATTATCATATGGTTTCACTTATTTGTGGAACATAAGGAATAGCATGAAGGACATTAGGAGAAGGAAGGGAAAAATGGGGGGAGGGGGGAATTGGAGAGAGAGATGAACCATGAGAGACTATGGACCTGAGAAACAAACAGGGTTTTAGAGGGGAGGGGGGAGGGGGGATTGGTTAGCCTGGTGATGGGTATTAAGGAGGGCACGTACTACATGGAGCACTGGGTGTTATACGAAAACAATGGATTGTGGATCACCACATCAAAAACCAATGATGTACTGTATGGTGACTAACATAACATAATAAATTAAAAAAAAAAGAAGAGGTACAAACATCCAGTTATAAAATAATTAAGTCCAGCATAGGGAATATTGTCAATAATATTGTAATAACTTTGCATGGTGACAAATAGTAACTAAACTTATTGTGGTGAGCATTTCACTACTGCATCATACACCTGAAACTAATATAATATCGTATGTCAACTATACTTCAACTAAAATTAATTAGGCATGCCTGGGTGGTTCAGTCCGTTAAGGGTCTGCCTTCAGCTCAGGTCATCCCAGTGTCCTGGGAGCCTTCTTTTCCCTCTCCCTCTACCACTCCCCCTACTTGTGCTTTCTCTCTCTGTCAAATAAAATCTTTTAAAAATTAAATTAAAATATAAATTTGTTTTAATGGATAAAAATTTGAACATATTATCTGACACCACAAAATCCCTAGAAGAAAACATAGGTGGTAATCTCCTCAACATTAGTGTTGGCAATCAGTTTTTGTATTTGGCTCCAAAAGCTAAGACAACAAAAGCAAAAATAAGCAGGTAAGACTAAATCATACTAAAAAGCTTCTGCACAGCAAAGGACCCATTAACAAAATGAAAAGGCAACCTATGGAATAGGAGAAAATATTTGCAAATCATGTATCTGGTAAGGGGTTAACATCCTAAATATATAAACAACTCATACAACTCAATATCAAAAATAATAATAAAAACATCCAGTTAAAAATGGGCAGAGGATTTGAACAGAAATTTTTCCAAAGAAGACATACAGATGGCCAACAGACACATGAAAAGATGCTCAATATCACTTAATCATTAGGAAAATGCAAATCAAAACCACAGTGAGGTAACAGCTCCTACCTTTTAAAATGGCTAACATTAAGAAGACAAGATAAAACAAGTGTTGGCGAGAATGTGGAGAAAAAGGAACCCTCAGTGGGAATGCAAACTGGTGCAGTCATTATGGAAAACAGTATGGAGGTTCCTCAAAAAATTAAAAATAGAATTACCATATGATCTAGGAATTCCATTCAAAGGAAACAAAAACATTAATTCAAAAAGATATCTGCACCCCCATGCTCTTCAAAGCATTATTTACAAAATCCAAGACACAGAAACAACTTAAGTACCATCAATAAATGAATTGCTAAAATGGGGTGGGGGGGAAAGAAATATATATATACTCACATAGACACAATGGAATATTATTCAGCCATAAAAAAGGAAATCCTGCCATTTCCAACAACATGGATAGACCTAGAAGGTTACATGCTAAGTAAAATAAGTCAGACAGAGAAAGACAGATACCTTATGATCTCACTTTTTGTGGAATCATAAAAACAAAAAACTTTATATACAAAGAACAGATTGATGGTTTGCCAAAATGGGGTGAAGATGATAAAAAGGTGCAAATTTCCAGTTACAAAATAAACAAATTGTGGGGATGTAGTATACAGTGGAGACTAAAGTTAATAATACTATATTGTATATTTGAATGTTGCTAAAAGAGTAGATCTTGAAAGTTCTCACCACAAGAAAAAAAATGTCTTGTAATTATGTGTGGAGATGGATATTAAGTAGACACTGTGGTGACCATTTCACAATATATACGTATGTTGAATCATTATGTTGTACACCTGAAACAATGTTACATGTCAATTATATCTCAATTATTAAAAATTATCGGTTATGTTAGTTTTGATAATAACTTGACTATGTAGGACCCATGTTATTTTTAAGAAGTATTTAGAGGTAAATGTTAGAATGTCTGTATCTTTAAAAATACTTCAATATAAACATAGAGTTTTCAAAAAGGATGGTCAGTTGCAAAAACAAGTGTAAAAATGTGAGTATAAATGGTCCAAGTTTCAAAAATCATGCTCCGGTTCATGAATTATACTTAACTGGACAAAATGATGCATGGACACAGAAGCTTTAATCTCAAGAGGCCTCCCTATAACCATCCCCTCACCACCACACAAAATGCTAAATAAAAATTTCTCTAAAGTAAAATATCAACTTTAAGTGTTCCCCTAATATAATTTTAGAGAAACTTTTAGGTTTGTTATACCAATGTTCAGAATCACTAAAGACAGGGATTAGAAGATCTGAAATTATAACGAAGTATTCCAGAATAATCACTACTCAGGCAACATGGAATGTTGATTTTCATACTGTTGTCTTTATTGCACGTGCTTCATTTTCACTCCCTACCCTGGAATTATTTCCTTTGTACAGTAACAAACATCCTTTGTCCTAAGCACATATCTAACAAGGAAGCAAAGATCAATGTTTGGGAGAGAGGAATTAAACTCCAGTTAATGCTAACAACTAACTCATTTCATCGTATTACTTGATAAGCTGCTGTGGCTGACAGTGCTGGTCATTACTTGGGAATAATGTAAAGGCAACTAATGAAAAGTAGTAAAGGGCTTAGATTCTTTGGGATATAACATCAATCTAATTAAGATACAAATGGGTTAGACCTACAGAGTACACATAATTTCTCTTCAGGGAGCCTACTGCAGAGGAAAAAAATATTGCAGACACATGATCAATATACAAAAATTAGTTGTAGCAATTAATCATCTGAAAATGAAATTAAGAGAACAATTCCATTTACAGTAGCATCAAAAATAATAACATACATAGGTATAAACTTAAAAAAGTACAAGACTTGTCTACTACAAAGACAACTATGAAGCATTGTTGAAAGAAATCAAAGATGTAGATAAATAAAGTCATCCCATGTTCACTGGTTGGAAGATTTAATATTGTTAAAATGGAAATACTTCCCAAAGCAATCTACAGATTCAATGCAATCTCTATAGAGATTTCTATTTTTTTTCCCACAAGAATGAACAAGCTGGTGTTAAAAGTCATATGGAAATGCAAAGGACCAGAATAGTCCAATCTTGAAAAGAACAAAACTGGAGGACTCACAATCCTTGATTTCAAAACCTACTGCAGTTACAGGAATTAAGACAGTGAGGTACTAGCATTAAGGCTAGACTTACAGTAGATTGATGGAATAGAATTGGAAGTCCAGAAATAAACCCATACATATATGGTAAACTGATTTTTGACAAGGGTTCCAAGACCATTCAACAAATGATGCCAGGATAACTGGATATCATCATCCAAAAGAATTTGGACCCCTCCCTCACACTATATTCAAAAATTAACTCAAACCAACCAAAGACCTCAATGTGAAAGCTAAAAATATAAAATTTGTAGAAGAAAACATAGATGTAAATCTTTGTTACTGTATCGGACCAATAGACAGATCAATTGATCAATAGATATAGGTAGACACAACATAGAGATAGACAAATTTATTACAAGGAACTGGTTCAAGTGACTATGGGGGCTGGCCAGTCTGAAATGTGTAGGGCAGGCTGGCAGGCTGGCAGGCTGGAAATTCGGGTAGGACTTGATGCAGAATTTATTCAGAAACCTCAGTTGTTTCTCTTAAGGCCTTCAACTGACTGGAAGAGGTCTACTCCCATTATTGAGAGTGGTTCCCTTTACTTAAAGTCAGCTGATTTTAGATGTTGCCTGTATCTGTGTCTACATCTATAAAGTATCTTAAGAGGAACATCCAGATTAGTGACTGATTAAATAACTGGTTACTATAGCCTAGCCAAGTTGACACATAAAACCAACCATCATAATGACCTTGGACTAGGCAATGATTTCTTAGATGCATGAAAGTATAAGCAGCCAAAGAAAAAAATAGAAAAACTGGACTGCATAAAAATTTAAAAATTTTGTGCAGCAAAGAATAGCGTCAAGAGAGTGAAAAGATAATACAAAGAATGGGTTGCAAACCATGTATCTGATAAGGATCTAGTATCCAAAATATATAAGAACTCTTACAACTCAACAATAAAACAACAAAGAACCCAATTTTAACAAGGGGCAAAGGACTTGAATAGATATTTCTTTAAAGAAAATATACACATCTTGTAAAAAAAAAAAATGCTCAGCATCATTAGTGATTAGTAAAAACCACACTGAATTACCACTTTATGTCCATTAGGATTGCTAGAATCAAAAACAAATAAGCGTTGAGAAGGATGTGGAGAAATGAGAACCCCCATACACTGCTGGTAGGGATGTAAAATGACACAGCCACTGTAGAAAATATCCAGGCAGTTCCTCAAAATGATTAAACAGAGCTGCCATATGACTCAACAATTTTACTCCTAGGTAACTATCCAAGAGAAATGAAAACATTTGTCCATGCAAAAACTTGTACACAAATGTTTGTAATAGTGTTATAGCCAAAAAAAAAAAATGGAAACAGCTCAAATGCCCATCATTCTGGAAATGTTCTAGAATTAGATAGTGGTGACAGTTGCACAATCTTGAGGATGTATTTAAAAACACTGAATTGTACACTGCTAAATGGTGAATTATATGGTATGTAATGTATATCTCAATTTAAAAAGAAATAGAAATGAAACGCTCAGGAAATGTAGATATGACATCACTCCCAGCTATCCTGGCCTCAGGGCTAGTACTGTCAGGGCTGGAATGGAGTGGGCCTAGTGGAGTAGCAAACCAACATTGCAGCATTGTCCAACATAGCTTCAACTCCAGGGAGCACCTTCATCGGGTGCAAGAACCAATCATGCTTAGGAGAGGACCTGACCAGGTTGTCAGCACATTCTAATAGAGAACACTACTGGGCAGTGTTCCATACCATGTTAGCTCAAAGGTAGACTGGCTTCATCAATATGTCCAACCTCTACATGGTTAACTTTGAGAGGCAGGTCAAATGTATTTCAGGTAAGCCAGTGAAGTGTACGCCAATACCTGTGTTGGATCAATGAACTATACCAGCAATACTAGTTCAATTTGTAACTTATCTTACAACAGAAAAAGAAGGCAAACCATCATAAATATCTATTAATGGTCACATGACCATGAAAAGGGCAGGTGGAAAGGGCAGAAGTGGAGCTGGGTTTTAGAGGCAACAGGAACCAGAATTGAGCATCACACCATCCTTTCTGTCCATCTCGTATGTCTGTCTCTGAGGGCCAACCTGTCCTGACTGGCTGCACCCTCACAGTGAGAATAGCAGTCCACACCACCTCCTCTCCCTCAGTCCACACACATCTGCCCCCAGAGGGAAAATGAGCAGTGTCCACGTCTCAAATGAAAGGAAAGAGGTGGACAATGGTTGTCTACCACATTGCCTTTCAAAATTTGTTTCAAATTATACATAGTTCATTAAAATTTCAATCCAGACTAGAATATAAATATTTAGAAAGTGAGCTGATGACAAAGTTCTGGAAATCATGGGGTTTTTATTTGCACTTTTACTCTTTGCTTAGAGACAACAATTCAGAAAACTAGTATATTTGGTAACAACAACAGGAGTAATTTTCAGTGATGAAAATATTTTCTAACGTGAAGGTGGCTCATGATGTCACTGCTCCCCATCTTTGATTCTAGCAAGATACCCCTTCAACATCGCTAACTCTTGACAAGTACCTGACTTTTCCCTTGTCCAAGGAACACATCTAAACTCAGTGGTAATCATATTTAGAGCCATCATTATTACATGAGTAATGTTTCTCAAAAGAAATGGTCTCAAAATTATAGTCATATTCAAGTGCTAACAGGGAGGCTGTAGATAAAATAGCAATACAACCTTAGAAAGAGAAATGTCTGTAGTGCTTGGAATGTTTTAAGAGCCATCCTACCTAACTCTACAACATTATGTGCTGAAGTTCGGAACTAGAAAGGAATTAAAATGAAGATCATCCAATACACAACATTGCAGGTAACCTTAAAATCACACTTTACATAGTAAACTATTAAATCAACAAGTATCTATTACATAATTATCTGTAACTATTATGTATCAATTTGCCCTGATCAATTAAAAATGTTTGAGAAATAGAGTTAAAAAAAAAAAAACCCTCAACAGTTCTAGTAGTAACTGAGGAGGCCCCTCTTTTCACTTATCTCCCTCTTCCACTGCAAGCTGGCATTTCTGTGACCTCAAGCAGCAAGGTTTGCTTCTTACTACCCTGACCCTTTCACTCAATGGTTATGCCAACACCAGACAGGCGAGGATGGCCATGCTGGTGGGGGACTGCACTTACATCACAGCAAGCCACTTTGTTGCTCCCTCCAGGAAAATAATGCCTCCACCTACAAGTTTTTCCTTTATATACAGTTTGGGAGAAGAAGAAAGTAGTATGAGGTAACATTTTAATTGAGATAAGATTTGAACTTAGCCATAACACGATACTTGAAAGAAATCTCGTTTTGCAAAAGTAAATGGCCATGTGTCTGGAACAGGAGTGAGGAGCTTCCCAGGGTTGGTAAAAGAACTAGTATTAACAGGGGATGAAGGTTTGGATTCTGTGAGGCAGTGTTCAGAAATGCCTATCCAACCAGGGGAAGGGAGTAGCTTTGCAAATAAATTCAAGACCAGAGCAATGTGGACATACACCAATGGTGGGTCCACAGAGACCAGAGGTGCACTGAGGGGATGGGGGACTGGAGGCATAGAAACATCACTGTCTGCACAGGAAATGCCAAGGGCAGCAGTCGCAGTAAAACTAATTTATATACAGCCTAGATAGGAACATTTGAAAGAGAATTAACCTTCATGATGTAGCAATGTCAAATTTAGATACTAGGGTAGAATCAGCCCTACACCCCTCCACATATACACACAAACACACGATTTGACAGCCAGCAGATCTCAAGTATGGGGCTGGTGAAGAACACCAGAGGAATTAACAGCAGAGGGCCAGAAAAGTAAGCAAGGGAGAATTTGGAAAGACAATCAGCACACATGGGGACTCCTCCGTGCAACTGCCCTTGCTTCTTCTCTGTATAGAGTAAGAGAATGAGCTTACGCACCCATATTGTGGTCTACTCAACAGTGTCTGCTATATGCTAGATTCTCTTCCATTACTTTCCCCCAAAATACTGTTTATTAGACCCTTTGGTACTGAAAGTGTGGTCCACCAACCAGGGACATCACTGGGAATTTAAGAAATACTGAACCTTAGGGCCTATCCCAGATGTACTGAATTTAAATCTTCAACAACTCCCCACTCAAATGCCATTAAAATCTGAGCAGCACTGGTCTATACCACTAAATTAAATCCTTTCCAGATTGCATACTATACACAAATAAAACTATGATTCTGTGTGCCCCCACAGGACCAGCAAGGCTCAACACATGATAGAGCATTCTATGCTGCTTAGAGCACACACTGTAAATGACTGAAAAATCAACAAACTTGGCACTGAAGGCATTTCAGAATTGTCTACTCCAACTTCCTTTTCGTGGGTCAGGAAACTACCCCAGAGAATATGTGGGCTATTTAAAGTCTAAGTTATTCTTTAATGACAAATATAACCCTTTAATAATTCACAGGTTACCAAAGAAGATAGCAGGAGGGGAAGAAAGAAGGGGGGAAATCAGAGGGGGAGACGAACCATGAGAGACTATGGACTCTGAAAAACAAACTGAGGGTTCTGGAGGGCAGGGGGGTGGGAGGATGGGTTAGCCTGGTGATGGGTATTAAAGAGGGCACGTACTGAATGGAGCACCGGGTGTTATACGCAAACAATGAATCATGGACCACTACATCAAAAAATAAGGATGTAATGTATGGTGATTAACATAATAAAATTTATAAAAAAAAATAATTCACAGGTTACCAAACACCAGGATGAGCAAATCGGTATGTATTTATACTCTTTAAAAGACATGCTATCAATCATAGTATGTGTAGCTGTTCAAGAACCTTAGGAATTCAGTCCCAAGAAGATAGATGTTCCTTATGAATGTCCCCCAAAGGCCAACGCTTCACCTCTCTTGGCATTTGTCACTAAATAAATTGCCTATTTGCCCATCTCTAAGCCCCAGTAGCCTGTAACCGTAAGATGCTGTGTGACACTGTGTGACACTCACCACCGTACACACATGCCTGGTGGACTGCACAAACCTAATACAGTTTTGTTGAATTAATGAACTAATATAACCAAATAAAATCAACTAACCAAAATCAGACAACTGTTAGTGGTAAAGACAAGTATTAAAAGCCAGTCTTTTAACACCTGGCAGGAGAATTAGGGGCAAGTATTATTAACTTAACCCACATTTTTGACTAGATAAAACACAATTAAATAAACATTTACTGAGGTCTTAACCTATCCAGGAATTACATTATATACAACTCCAGGAAGGCAAGGATGAGCAAGAAGAAAGCCTTTTTTTTTTTTTAAAGATTTTATTTATTTATTTGACAGAGACACAGTGAGAGAGGGAACCCAAGCAGGGGGAGTGGGAGAGGGAGAAGCAGGCTTCCCGCCGAGTAGGGAGCCCGATGCAGGGCTCAATCCCAGGACCCCGGGATCATGACCTGAGCCGAAGGCAGATGCTTAACGACTGAGCCACCCAGGCACCCTACTCTTGAGATTTCCTTGGAGGCACCACATATTGACATTTACTACAAGTAGATTTTTGCAGGGGGAAGGGGGCTCTACAACTCAGATGACTTCAATATGATTACATTCAAGAGTGAAGATGATTGGGACGCCTGGATGGTTTAGTCGGTTAAGCGTCTTCCTTTGGCTCAGGTCATAATCCCGGGGTCCTGGGACTGAGTCCCGCATTGTGCTCCTTGTCCAGAGAGGAGCCTGCCGCTCCCCCTGCTTGTGCTCTCTCTCGTCTCTGACAAATATATAAATAAAATCTTAAAAAAAAAGACTACAGCTCTCTTCTCTTTAAAAAAAAAAAAAAAAAAGGGAAGATGATTACTGGAGGATGTAAATTTGAAATGTAATCTTTTCCTTTAATCATGTTTCTTAGCACATACATGTGCTAAGCCCACTTTATGTGGGCTGCATATACGAAATTTTCTACTGGAATGTAGCTGAAATAGTGGGGCCTTCAGCCCAAGTTACGCAAGCTCTCTTTTGCACTACAAGTAAGTTACTTCTTTCCAATGGAATTCATTGTAAAAACCTGCTGATACCAAAACAACCGTGCCCATCCAGATGTGGATCCACCAGGCCCACCACACCCAGGAGCAGGACAGGGGGAAGGGATCCTCTGGCCAATGTCAGGGGTGCCAGTCATGCCAGAACTAACATCCAGAAGCCCATCTGTTTACCTTCAACCATGACCAGAAATTAAATTCATCCAGAATGCACAAGTAGCTAAATAAAGCCTACATAACCTCATATAACTTTTTGAAAAATCAGCCCACACTTTCCACAGTAGACACTTAATGCAAATGCATATTTTAACATAACTTAAGATTTAATGCTTAGATTAATATTTTTAAATGCTACCACTTATTGATCACTGTATCAGACTATAAATAAAACTTTCATATTATTTCATGAAACCACAACTCTGGGTAAACATGGACTTTAAGAAGAAAGTGAAGATTACAGAAGCTAACTGGCCTGAAGTCATAAGGCACATGGCAAAACAGTATTCACCCCAGGATTTGCACTAACTTCCTCTCTACTGCTCTTCTTCATTTACCAATTGTTACTATCCTGTTCACCTTAGAACCTTATTGCTAATGGGCACTTAGGCTCTTATCAGTAAAGAGTACCTCTCCTCCTGCCAACATCATTCACTCAATAACCAAGAGTTGACCATAATTTATATTTATGTATAAACTCCATATTATCATCTATATTCATGTACTAATAAGTGGCATTTCATAAGGACTTAACACAGGGAGTTCTTGAAAACAAGTATCCCAATGTGTTTCGTAAACAGAACTCAATAAAGTTTTCATGACATAAAAAGTTACCTCATATCTGGTAGTCATGATTCCAACAACTTTTAATCCAACTAAATAATTCTAACATTTCTTTGTAGCCAAATACATTTGTTTTCAAAAGGTGATATTTTTAAAAATCTTATTTCAAATAAGAAAACATCCAATTTTTTAGTTTCAAAAAATGTACTTTGGAGGTATGTTATTTAAAATTCAAATAATACAATTATTAAAATACATTTATAAATAACTTACAACTTTACTGTGATGATCATGACCACCATAGTTGGCTGCTTGGACATCAACTCTCAAAAGTTAAAAGCCAAAAACATCAACACAAAGCCAAGGAGGACAACAGAGATAGGTTGAGAAAAAGATCTACAATCAGAGTGGTAAAGAAGTTAGGAAGGAAACAGGATTACAAACATTAACAGAGGTGGTGAACAAAGGGCACATGATAGGAAGGAGTCAGGGCATATCAACTGATTCAAGCTGGTGAAACAATCTCCCAAGAGTATTCTTCAAATTCATGGTTAATGTTGATGCCAAAGGAAGAGGATGGAGATCACATCCAGGATGATGCGGAGAAGAAAACTGAAAGTGGCTGAAGGAACTGCAAGGAAAAATCCACTCAACAGGACAGAAGAGAACTGGTCACAAGAAGAACAGAGGTGACCATGAGCTGATGGAAACGGAGATTCACCAGAACATGGTGACACAGTACTCAAAACAGAGAGGGAGGGGTCTCTTTTAACTGCAGTTTATATTCTAAAACAATACATGTGTTTAGCACTCCTTACCACTGAGCTTGGGGATCATACCATTTAGCTTGAAGACATCATTGATTAAAATGTGTTACCCTAGAAACTAGTAATACACTATATGTTAACTAACTTGAATTTAAAATTTTAAAAAAGGAAAAATTACCATAAATTAAATTAAAATGTTATCAATATATCAAGTTACCTATCATCACCAATTATAATTGTTATTCCTATACAGGACCACAATGACAGTAAAGTGAGTATCACTGTAATCCTTCATAATCAAGGGTTTAAGACAATTGTGGTCTCAAAGTAGAATCAAAGACTCAGGAATTTTAGTTCTTTGCAAGAACTGTCTGGCTAACAGAAAAGAACAGTAGTGGACTTAATAAAGAATTGTATTTACACCAAACGAAGGTCAGATAACATAGCAAAGATGCTTCTGTAGCAGTCTGGCAAGGGAAAAAAGGTAAGAAAATTTGAAATATGGCAGCATATGGCAGCACATCATAGTATGGACATGGCAAAAAAAAAGGCGGGGCGGGGGGGGGAGCCAAAAAGAAACACCACCAATATTTACATTTCAAGCAGATTAAATAAAACATCCTCAATTCTAAATTATTTTACATTTTAATTACTCTGCAGTTGAATGTAATTTACTTTATAATTTTATAAAGCCCAAGAGCATAAGTTTATACATTTGCATTAGTACAGTTTTATGCATTAAACAATGTTTTAACAATAATTCAAAACAATACTGAGTCCACAAGTACTATTTTTCTCCTTAAAGAAGTCCATACATTACTCAAGATTAAGAAATCTAGGCATTTAGATATTTTACTTTTCTTGTGTACTCAATTATTTTCACTTGAGTATTGCAATTACTGAATAAAAACCTATCACCCACTTTGAATTTGTCACCCACTAAAATTGTCTGGAGTTTTTAAAATTATAGCAAAACAATGATAACTTATGATAATAAGCTGGACATCTGACAATCATTACTTGGCCAATGTGGCTTGAAAAGGAGCAAAACAGTAATACATTACTTTGTCAGTTATCAACCGTGAAGAAAATCTACTATTTTTTCTCTATTAAAGACTGCTAAACTACAATTCATCCCACCCTTGTATAATAAAGCATTTATATTTACCTTGCTTGTTGACTGTAAAAGGAGTCGTCTTTGGACCCCCCAAAAATGACATTATCAAAACAAATTTTACTACATTTTAATAGGAGGATATCCTGTTAAAATCTCATTATATTGTAAATTTTCCAGGTTACTTTTTTATCTATTGTTTTTAAAAAAGCAATTATACTACATGAAGAATATACACTCAATTGTTAAGTGTCTTATAATCTCTGAAAAAATATTTTAATTTTTTTTAAAGATTTTTTTTTTTTTTTAATTTGACAGAGACAGCACAAGTAGGCAAAGCGGCAGGCAGAGGGAAAGGGAGAAGCAGGCTCTCTGCTGAGCAGGGAGCCGGATGTGGGGCTCGATCCCAGGACCCTGGGATCATGACCTGAGCCGAAGGCAGACGCTTAACCAACCGAGACACCCAGGCACCCTGAACAAAATATTTTTAAAAATTATCCAACTACTGCACTGAACAAACTAAAGTTTTTACTCTCAACTCAGTAATTTGCTTCTTTGCTGGCCACAGGTTTCTCATTACTACTGGATTCTTAGTGACAACTATTATTTCCTTTGGGGTAAAATATTAACTTCACTTTTGTATAATTTCTTGGCTGCAAAAACTTCCAGATGAACAGCTGTGCATTTCTGAACAAGGACAAGATAAAAGAATTCACACAAGCCTACATTTGGCAGCCAACGGATCACTGCACGAACCTTACGTAGTATTTGGTCAGTTACTCATTTTAGAAAGAATGATTCCTGGAACCTTTCTAAGTTAAGAAAGTGAGATCTATCTGGCTTTGATCGTTGATTTCCTAATGAACTTGCCAAAAAACTCGTGGCTCGGTCTTACACACTACATGGGAAATGAGATGAAGCCTACCCTTAGGAACTTTTTTTGGTGGGAATATCCAACTAAGGATGTAAACACCATGGCAATCTCTTCATATCCACTGTACTCACTCCATGAGTTCCCCAAACTCCCTTATTCCACAAATTGATGGTTTTGACGTCATTTTCTGTATCACCAAATACCTTCAAATTTTTCTCTTCAGAAAATGCATATGGTGTATCTTTTATTTTCAATGTTCCACTATACTTTTAAAATAACATTTTCAGTGTGAACTATGGTAAGATTTCCATCCACTCAATATAACTTCTATAAGGCATATTAACTTTAGCATAAAAGGTATTTTATTTCCATACATTTCCTGCTTTTTAGTAAACACAGTTCTGGGTGGGAATTAACTGCCAATGCTCATATAAATTCTGTAATACACTGTATCCATTCCATTCCTTTTTATAATGTTTCTATTTTACATACAAAATACATATGCTTCCCAAAATTGTGAGAATTGGAATCTTTTTGTGAAAATAACCAAAAATCAATCAAGATGATACTGGAAAATTACATTGATACTTATCAGAAAAGTAAAATCAGTACCTTTTAGATCCTTCCCAGCAATAAACAATACTATGATTCTACACATAGGTCTAAAAAATATACTTCTAAAATGAAATCAGGGGGAAAAAATTCCTTAAATTCCTACCAAATCCCACTATTCATTATACTAGACTTTATCATTAGTACTTACATTCTTTAAACTGTACATAAGAACACAATCATGTGCTCATTAAAAGGGTTAACATAGTTTTGACCAAAGTCTGTTAATTCCATGATGCACCTACCTGAACTGCCCAAAGCCATACACACCAAATCTATTAAGGATAATGTACTAATATTTTCCAGCTGTGTCCTCTAAATTTTTAAAACAATATTAATTTCACATGTATTTATCAGTAAAAATATATACAGTGGGAAATATTTAAATCAATGAATTGGCATTAAGTAATCCAGACTAATAAACCATATGTGAGTAAAACTAATGTACTCTCCAAGCACTTACTCAAACTGAAGTGTGATAAATTATTTTAAAAGGATAATTTGAAATTATAAAT
Source organism: Neomonachus schauinslandi (assembly GCF_002201575.2). NCBI lineage: Eukaryota > Metazoa > Chordata > Mammalia > Carnivora > Phocidae > Neomonachus > Neomonachus schauinslandi. The sequence goes on along the minus strand of NC_058406.1, from coordinate 106,489,067 downwards.
TTCCTCTGTATTACACCCAGAAGACTCAAATGCCACTATCCTTACAAATGTTTATGTTCCAAAATTCTGAAAAGTAACACTTAACCCATAACAAATGCCATCACTTTAAAAATATTAGAAAAAATATGTTAAAACCAGCAATTCTGAAAACTAGTAACTAAAACCATTAAAACATAACACTGACCTAATAGGACAAGAATTTCATTTTTGTAATCTTTATTAAATGTGTTGATCATCCCCTAGGATTGCAACTGGTAGCCTTTTAAACAAATTTTGAAGGCAATTTTACAGTTCATTTAATACCATACACTCCTATAACCTTAGCCACTTTAGAAGACAAAGGAAAAATTGCTTCAAAAATGCAGTCTTAGAAATGTTACTATAATTAAGAGCGGTTCTATATTAGCTCCTTCTATAATCAACCAGTGTGTTTCAGATTGCCATGTATATCTTGATTGTGACATGCAAAATGGATTCTGCTTTGGAAACTGTCTAATTGGCATGCAAAATTCTGCAGAGATCCACAGTCCCAAAAACAAAACAGGGGAAATAAATATCCTCAGGCCAACTCAGACAACATACACTTGGGGAAAGAAACCCTTCACAATAGTGGATTTGGAAAAGGAAGAGGACAAGAGATCAAGGTACCCAGATTTTCAGCACACAATATAATTTAACATTCAAATGGTTATTAGCTACACTGTATGACAAGACACGCTTCCAAAGTGGAAAAGTAGTTGCTAGACTGATTTAGACCAGTAATGGTCTTAAAATGAAGTCACTGTAATTCAAGTTAATCTTCAACCATTTAAAATTTTTAAGAATGTATTCCAATATAATTCATTTCAAACCTACTTTAATAAATTACACATGCACTAATTTATGGGTATATAATTTCTATGTATCATCTGAAAGCATTTTAAACATCTTTGATAATTAAAAATAGCCATGTAGAAATTAGTAAATTTAGACAAACTGTCACTAACTTTCATGTATTATTAACCAAAAAAAAGTAGCTCAGAGCTTTAACTGTGAATGACTTGATAATAACATGTCAGGCATCTTTGAGAAATTTGTCCTTGTTACCTAACTGCCTTTCTATTTTCTTCAGGGAATTCATAAGAAAAGAACATTTTCAACAAAGTAGTATACCCAGTGCTTTGAAATGAAAAACAGTGACTTAAAGCCTTGAGTCATTTTGGTAAAGGTAGACCATAAATGAGCTTTCAATTAAGAATTACTATTCGCCAAAGTGGAGGTTAAGTGAAACTGGATAAAATTAATTGCAATTAGTAAGTATTAGAAGCATTGGGGGAAGAAATGTCACAGAAAACTAAAGAAAAAAGAGGTTACAAAGAAAAAATGGAATGTGTATTCGGATAATTTGCAATTTATAATTCCGTAAGAACTGCCAGAATTCAAACATTTTTAAATAATAGTCTGGTAAACTAAAATTCAAAATATAATACCTGGGATTCCTCTTTCTCCAAAGAAGAAATTAAACTAATTAGGTAATTTGTTCTCTGAAATACTCTGCAAATTCCAATTCAGAAGAAGTATATAAAATAGGATAATAATAAAAGGTGTTTATAGATGAATAGCTACAATAATTCCAATTTTTGCTACCTCAGCAAGGAACTGTATATATACCACATCAATATAATAGAAATGGCACAGTTTCTGAGGACACGTTCCACATTTTATTTACATTTTAAGACTAACTTTAATCTCAAAATCACATATCCATACACCTATTTCCTTTTTGCTGATTTCACTTAAATGCATGGTTTGTCAAACAAAGACTGTAAACAAATATTTACCATGTCTGTTACATGTAACACACAGGAACGGCTTTTAACAGAAATTCATCGACCTCCCCCACATTTTTTTTATTATAAATACAGGTATCAAAACAATCCTGAACATATTTTTGATACTACTAGTAGTCAGCACCCACACCGCTTCAAAAATTAACACAATTTGTGACAATATTCATTGTACCTGCTACTTTAGACAATTTCAACTGAAGCTCTTTCACTAAAGCAAGATGGATAAAGCATGCCATTTCTGTTTTTCCTTCTTGAGATTTTTTTTTACTTTTCAGAAACACATATGCTTCCACAGCATCTGACTCTTCTCTCCATGCTTTCATCTTGTAAACCTGAATTCTATTTTGAGTACTCCAGGTTTATGCTTAAATGACAGTGCCTTAACAAGAGAAAAAAAATTGTGCTGCATTTTTCCTCCTGTAACCTGAAAACATAATGGTGTACATATATTAAATATATTCTTACAAATGTCCAGGTCATGTTTACCAGCTGGAATTCTTGTACTTAATGTGTGGGTATTCTGCATTGTGATATTTAATCAAGACATTAACATGAGTAGAAGGTTGTTGATTTAAGACAAGTTTGAGAGCCACTAAAATTAATTGTTGTATGTTTGTCCTTCTGGTGGCTGTGGAAGCTTCATATTTTCTTTGGACATCATTAGACGTCTTAGCTCTTGAAGTACAACTTTAATGCTATATGAATTTTGCCATTTTGCTAACACTGGTATGCTCCGTGCATCCACCTGAAATGGGGGGAAAAGAGCAAAATTAACTACAAAGTTTAAAGTACTATGGCACCAATTTATTAAACATACTTTAATGAGAAGAAGTGCTTTTAAAATTCATAGCCTGGCTCTATTTTCACAAAAGAGAACAGGTTCATATCATACTTAGGAAAAATAGTTACTTCTGTAACAGGTATTTCCTAAAAATGTATGTCTTTTGTGTGTATGTGCTTTTCTATATCTTACAATAAACATGTAGTGAACTTTGGACATCAGAAATAAACAAATGTTAAATAACTACACTGTAAACATATTTAACAATTGCTTCTTGATGAGATAAGGTCTGAAGGTTCCTCTCCATTTCCAATGCCACTACCCGGAATCTGGGCAATTATCTTCACTGGGATTTAGGAAAAAGCTGTGAACCTGATCTCTGCTTTTGGATTTTTCTTTCCAGTGTCTTCTCTGCACTATACTAAAATAACCTTCCACTGAAGAAGATGGATAGAATGGGACTGCAGCTCCTTCAAAGCCTTATTCCCAGATAACTGACATCACTTGACCTGTCTGGCAGTTCCCTGGAAAACCCCACTCACAGGGTTTTTCTTTATCTGACCTCAAAATTCACCCATTGAGTACTGCCTACTACTCCTCCCAACCACATCCACACCTACCCCAGGAATTTGTCAAAAATAATCAGCGTCAATTGCTTTAATATCTCTGCTGCCTGGGGAGACAATACAAACAGGAAGGTGATCAAAATATTTCAGAGGAAAAACTGGGAAATAAGATGCCCATAGGGGCTTTGAAAAATTCCAACATATCCCTGGGAATCTAGAAGACTATACATGTACAGGGCTGTGCACAGGCTCACAAAAGACTTGATAAACTCCCACCTGTGGCTGACCTTGAGTAACACATAAAAAAGATTATAACCAAGTGGGATTTATCCCAGAAATGCAAGTTTGGCTCAGGATTTTAAAAATTAGTCAATTAATAAACCATATTAATAGAGAACAAAAACCATAATTATTTCAATAAACACAAAAAGACATTTGATAAAAATCCAACTTTTCATGATAAAAAACACTTAACAAACCAGGAATAGAAGGGTACTTCCTCAGCCTGAAAAAGGGCATCTATAAAAACCTACAGCTAACATCATACTTAATATCACTGCTACTCAACATGGTACTGGAGGTTCCAGCCAGGCAATCAAGCAAGAAAATGAAATAAGAGGCAATCAGACTAAAAAGAATGAATAGATCAATCTCCATTGGCAGAGGACATGATCTAGTATATAGAAAATCCTAAGGTATCCATTAAAGAAACTAGCAGAGCTAATAAATAAATAAAGCTGCAGGATACAGAATCAATTTATAAAAACCATGTCTATATACTTGCAATAAACAATCTGAAAATAAAATTAAGAAAACAATGCCATTTACAACTGGATAAGAATAAAATGCATAGGTATAAGTGTAGGACTGATATAAGGAAAACTATAAAATACTGTTCAAAACTTAGACCTAAATAAATGAAAAGACATCCCCTATACATGGATTGGAAGACCTAATATTGCTAGGATGACAATACTCCCTTAATGGGCAAGGGGTTTCCTCTGAGTTCTAAAATTAGATTGTGGTAATGGGTCCACTACCCTGTGAATACTAAAAAAATACTGAATTATATGCACTTTGAATGAATTCTATGGTATGCAAATTATATCACAATAAACTGCTTAAAACAGAAGAGAAAGATAATTTTTAAATAATTCTCTTACAAGTAACTGAAACAGTAAGAAGAGTATTATAATGTTAAGATATACTTAAAGTGCTTACTCTAATGCTTTAACTTATGGAGTAGCAAGCCCCTTAGCCTATTTTAAGTACACTCCATTAGTGAACAACAGTTTACAAGTGGAGAAAATACCAAGTTCTTTCCAAAGCAGAAACAAACACTTCCAGCTGTAAAGTTACATGATAGTTAAATAAACATAAGTGATTGCAAATCCTGTGAAATACCAACAGAGTACACAAAAAAAATGGGGGAAAAAAAGATGGAGAAAGGAGAGAAAAAAGAGCATGGGAAAATAAATATCATGTCAGAACAACTCTGCATCTTACCATTCTATAATATACAATAAACTCCAAAACTTGAGACCTCACAGCAAAAATAACTATGATTTACGTTTTACAGTGCTAACCATCCACAAGGAATATTTCTGCCTTGCTGTATTAAATAAATATAAACCAAAATTACTAAAGCAACACCCATAATTCATCAGGTACTTAAATAACCTCAAAATATATAAAATTATCCTGGCATATCACCAATGGTCAATGTGAGATTATGGCTATTTATTTACTAGTTACGAAAGTAATACTTTAAATTCTTAAATATCAATCAAAAGAAAATCTGATGTCCAGTGTATTCACCCTACCTCTAACCCTCTACACACTCATCTACACTCTAATAATTAAAATCAGTATTTCCTTTTCCTGTTTTCAAATCCCCATTCCAGATTGACAATATGAAGTGTTGGTGAGAATGTACGATCACAGGGTACTGTTATACACAGCTAGCAGGACAGACGTGGATAAAGCCCTGTAGAGAGTAAGCTGGCAATATTCAATCAAGTCGAAGGCAAGCCCCACACCTCAGCAGACATTCCACTTCTAGGTGTATGCCCTGGAGCAGTGCTACTCAAAGTATGTTCCATGGAATGATGCCAGGCCTTGAACTAATTTTTTGCTGGTGCACCACAAGATAAACACAGAAATTGAGAGTATGTCAAGAGTTCTATGATAATTTGACAGAGAAATTTTTATTTAAAAAATCTGAACCTGTATTTTATCTTCTTTATTTCATTTTCTTGGTAATTTTTACTGTATTTTACAAAAGTACTGATCTGTAACATACTGGAACCAACAAGCCAACCAACCAATACCCAAGTCTTAGAAGCACTGCCCTAGAATAAAAGAATACATGTATAAGAATGTCCACAGTAGCAATCTTTTCAGTGAAAATTGAAAACAGGGGTGCCTGGGTGGCTCAGTCATTAAGCGTCTGCCTTTAGCTCAGGTCATGATCCCAGGGTCCTGGGATCGAGCCCCACATCGAGCTCCCTGCTGGGCGGGAAGACTGCTTCTCCCTCTCCCATCCCCCCTGCTTGTGTTCCCTCTCTCGCTGTGTCTCTGTCAAATAAATAAATAAAATCTTTAAAAAAAAAAAAAAAAAGTTGAAAACAGCCTAAATGCCCAGAAAGTGAAAAACAGATTAAGCAATAAAAAGGAACAATCTAATTTAAATGACTCAACATGGATTAAGCTCAAAAATCACTGACAAAAGCAATACAATACACAAGTACACACACACATGCATAGTAAAAGCACAACAATCATGCTCAGAAATGATAAGCACCAAATTTCAAGATGAGACTACATCTCTGAGGAAAGTAGAAGGGGAAACTGGGGAAAGGTACACAGAGCTAACAACTATTGAAAATACAGTCTTTAAAAAAAAAAATACCAATAAGGGCTATTACAAACAAGACCAACATTCTAAAATTTGACAAGGGAAATGGAAGATGTTGGTTATATCATCTTCTAAAACTTGTCTACATGTTAAAAATATTTCTTTTAAAAACACCAAAAATGAGGGCGCCTGGATGGCTCAGTCAGTTAAGTGTCTGCCTTCAGCTCAGGTCATGATCCTCGGTTCCTGGGATCAAGCCCCGAATCTGGCTCCCTGCTCAGCAAGGAGTCTGCTTCTCCCTCTCCCTCTGCTCCTCCCCCCTGCTTGTGTGCTCATTCTCTCTCCTCTCTCTCAAATGAATAATCTTTAAAAAAAAAAGACACCAAAAATGAAAAAAAAGAGAAAAGTGGTAATGAACTTATAGTAACTGCTACAAAGAAAAAGATTATCAGAGTAAAAAAAGAAACAGAATTCAGACTGGAGAATCAGGAAGGACTCCTCTGAGAAAGTGATGTTTACACTAAGAAATGAAGCATCTGTAAGGATTAGCCAGAGTGGAAGAGATGTCCAGACTGAAGAACAGACAGTGCAACAGTCCTAAGGCAAAATGAAAGGTGTGTGGGGCAATGTGTACCCTGTGAGTCCCAATGAGCCACAGCAAAAAGCATGCACAATGAGGCTGAAGTCGTTAAAGGATATTAAAGCACAGAAGTGACATGTCACAATTTGTATTTTAGAAAGATCCTCTGGCTCCTTGCTCTGCAAAGATTGGAGGAGGTAAAAAAGCAAATTCAGAGATAGTGTTGCAAGACAAGAGATGATGGTCAACATTCATTCAGTGGCAATGTAAACAGAAAAGTAAGACCTGACTCAAGTTACATTTTCAACAAAGACTGACAGGACTGATGGTAGATGGGTAAGGGAAGAAAAGCAGAGAGAGAGACAAAATTTCAAAAAGTAGATAAGACACCCATGAGATCAGATAAACTTGTTAGAGGTGTGCCTGAAATTTAATCCTGAATTTCCTAGTTCCCACAACAATGCAGAACCCACCATTAATTAATTTAGAGAGTCTATAATATGAAAACAAACCAGCAGTTGAGAAGAACAGCTCCTCCTGGTAGAGAAATTTAACAAAAATATCTTCCTCATAAAGGCAATGCTGTATGTCACAAAAGAAATTCCCTAAACAATATTCTTTCTGTAAATTCAAAATGTTTTATAATACTGCTTCTATAACATCTCTTAATATTACCTGACATAGAAATAATTATTTCTAGAATAACCACTGAAAGAACAGAAACAGAATTCAAAAAGTTGAGAACAACCATTTCAAAAGTACACAAGAAACAGAAACACATGGAAAAACAGAAACCACAAAATAAGGTAATTTATTAAACCTAAATGTATTAATATATTGTATATTAAATGGACTAAATATTCCCAGTAAATTACAAAGATTGACAGACTGACAGGAAGGACTCTCAGAACCCAGCTTTTAGTTGGCGTGCACCAGGTAGAGAGGTTTGGAAGTGACCCAGCAGGTCCGGAGCTGAGATTTCCAATGGCCTGTTCACCTTCTTCCTGTTAGGGTCATGCTTTCATCCAGTGCACCCAGCAGCGAGGCACCAGCCATTCTGGGGCCTAGCTGTGTGCTTGCATATTTGACTGAGGTTGAGGGCTAGAGGGATAACTCTATGTCCAAGGCTCGACCTGTAGCCAGAGGGAATTACAAATGTGGAATAGATGAAATATGGAATATGCTCTATCGTGTTGGAATAGAACTGAAGGTACTAGCATAAACTCATGGTTTTTTTTGTTTTTGTTTTTATTTGTCAGAGAGAACGAGTGAGCAAGAATGAGCAGGGGGGAGGAGGCAGAGGGAGAGGGAGAAGCAGGCTCCCCACTGAGCAAGGAACCCAATGTGAAACTCAATCCCAGAACCCTGAGATCATGCCCTGAGCCAAAGGCAGATGCTTAACTGATTGAGCCACCCAGGTGCCCCATAAACTCATGGTTTTTAATAGATATATTAAGGTAGGTAAATAGGTAGATAAACAGGAAGAAAAGGAGGAGGAAGGATAGGTAGACACATGTGATACACTGGGTAAAATTTAAAAAAAAGTAAGAGCATAAAAGAAAATCTTTAAGATGTTAATTACCATTGGTGAGGAAAAGGAACACAGGGATGGAATGAGGAGGAACACACAGGAAGTTAAGGATATTGATAACACTCTATTTCCTAAGATGGATGATGTTCATTTTATTATTATGTTGTTGTAACACCTCCTAACATGTATTTTGCATGTCAGTGTGCCCTCAACATGGCATCTTAAGAGTCTGGATTTAAAAGTCTTAACATAAGGGACACCTGGGTGGCTCAGTCGGTTAAGCGTCTGCCTTCAGCTCAGGTCATGATGGAGTTGTGCATCGGGCTCCCTGCTCAGCCTGGAGTCTGCTTCTCCCTCTCCCTTGCCCCTCCCTCTGCTTATGCTCACTTGCTCTCTCTCTCTAATAAATACAATCTTAAAAAAAAAAAAAGTCTTAACATGAACCTTAACAAACTACTCATAACTGAAATTCAGCCTTTCCACTAACTTCCCTATGTGAATCTGGTAGAACATGTCATTTTGGTTTATTTGCTTTCAACAGACAAGTGCTTAACCTGTTTGTTCTAATACAGACATACTTGTTCCTCAAAGAAAAGCCTCCTCTTTAAGAATATTCATCCTCTTAATTTCACCAAATGTACCTTAACCTAAAGAAAAATAGCATTCAGGGCACCTGGGTGGCTCAGCTGGTTAAGCGACTGCCTTCGGCTCAGGTCATGATCCCGGAGTCACAGGATCGAGTCCCGCATCGGGCTCCCTGCTCGGCAGGGAGTCTGCTTCTCCCTCTGACCCTCCTCCCTCTCATGCTCTCTGTCTCTCATTCTCTCTCTCTCAAATAAATAAATAAAATCTTAAAAAAAAAAAAGAAAAGAAAAAGAACATTCAAAAGGAAATAATGGTCATCTTTTCACCAAAAAGGATTCTACTAAAATATGACTACTGAAGCAATTAATAAAACCCTAAGAAAATTGCTGTCATCACATCTATCTAGGCTGGTACATAAAGGTTTTTTAAGGATAGGTTGATTTATAAGAGAAAAACAACATTAAGACTAACTTCTTTTATACTTCCAGCTCAACAAAGGTCCTTTTTAAATTCTGTTTCTCCTGACTACATATTATTCATTATATAAGAATAAAATGACTATTTTAACTTACCATTCCACTGGAATTATTAATTCCATTCATATTAATTTTGGTTACAAATCTAACTGATGGAGGAGCTTCTGGGTATTTAGGTCCACATTCTACTTTCAGGCTATATATTCTGTTTTCATAATTTGTCTGAAAGGCAAAAAATAATAGTAATAATAATAATAATAATTACATTCAAGTGCTAATAAAGAGCAAAAATACAATATGAACATATTTGATATTACTTTATGATCAAGAATTTGCTTTTCTACATTCCAATTTATTTGACTTATATGGTCAGAAAAAAATGGAGCAAGCATACTTAAAAGTCAAGATTTTATAATATTAAATAATTCTACAAAGTAATATCGAGACAATCAGAACTTGCTTTTTGTGGTACAAACAATACCTATAACAAAATTAAAAGTAAAAAACAAACAAAACAAATTCAGATTTTATTAAAAAGTTTATATTGTGGGGGAGGGACTACTTGACTTGTATCAAACATATGTAAAGGTTCCCATTTGTCCAGAACAATTCTATCTATTCCTACTGTCCCAGTATTAATTATTAACAACACTTCTTCACTCTCAAAAGGGTCTGGCTGGACAATGAATTACACAGTTATACAGCAATCAAAAACTTCTAGCTAAAGGGAAACCAGCATATTATACCACCTTACGGCAATAAAACAATTATTTCATGCCTATTATATTTATATTACTTCATTAACCTTGTGATTCATTAAATTCCATTTTCAGAGCTACAACAGCAAGCTTTATGTCTCCATATCATTTTAAAATAGTTTCTTAATTAAGAAGTTGAACATCACACCACATTATAAAACAACTATTTTAAAGCTCCCAAACTAAAACACTTCCAAATTATTTAAGCTTATTTTCATGCTATAATTAACTCTTTACCCTATGGCTCTTGCTCACTTGGCTAACTTATTAATGTAGAATTAATAATAGCAAAGAAAAAAATAAATGAAAGTGACAAATTTAATACCTGTTGGTTACTGCATAAACCTGGAAAAACAAATTAGCTAACCATCTACAGATTTCACTTACCCAAACTGATCCACAGCTTCCTTTCCCTTAAGAGCTATTCCCAAGTGGAGGACAGATCTGGGATATTAAACTACTGTAATTTAAAGTGTATGCAACAATCTTGTACATATGATTATTAAATATTTTGACACTTTAAAAAGAAACACCTGTATAAAAGTCATCCCAGTTTAACAGTAGAAATCAATTAAACAACACGCCCAGCACTTTGGATATGTATAGACAGGACTAAAATCAGGGAGATCTCAAGGAAATAATCCAGTCTGTGGTTCTCCAATCTGGATACACATTAGCCTCTCTATAAAACTTGCATTAAAAAAAAATAATAGCCCCCAAGAAATTCTACAATGTTGGAAATACTCACTGTATGTAGAAACAACCAGAACTCTCACACTTTGCCGGGAATAGAGAATGGTATAACCATTTTGGAAACAATTTGGCATTTTCTTATAGAGAGAAATAAGTGTCCACCTACCCTATGATGTAGCAATTCCAATCCTAGGCATTTTATCCCCCCAAAAATGGAAACAAACATGTTCAAAAAAGACTTTTTAAAGAATGCTCATAGCAGCTTTATTTCTAATAACCACAAAGTAGATAAAATCCAAATACCATGAACACATTGTGGTATATATCCATACAGTAAAATACTACAGAGTAATAAAAAGAAAGACACTCCTACCATATGGAACACAGCTGAATCTGTAAGATACTGTGCGGAGTCAAAAGCAGCAGACCAGTAAATACAAACACTGCATGATTCCACTTATACCAAGTTCTACAACCTGCAAAACTGCTCTAAGGTGCAGGAAGTAGTGCCTGGGGTGAAGGTGGGAAGAGGCACAGGTGACTGAAATGTTCTGTATCTAGAGTATAGGCAACAAGGTATATTTGTGGAAACTCATGGTAAGATTTGTACATTTCATTATACATAAGTTAAAAAACTCTAAGCTAGCCTTTTGATCTAATTCAATGCTTAGAGTAAACATCATCTAAACTTTGGACACCTTGGACTAATTTTATAACCTCTAAATTTTATTTATTTTTTTTTTAATTTATTTTACTTATTTATTTGACAGAGAGAGAGACAGCGAGAGAGGGAACACAAGCGGGGGGAGTGGGAGAGGGAGAAGCAGGCTTCCCGCCGAGCAGGGAGCCCATGCGGGGCTCGATCCCAGGATTCCGGGATCATGACCTGAGCCGAAGGCAGACACTTAACCGACTGAGCCACCCAGGCGTCCCTATAACCTCGAAATTTTAAAAAACAGCCACATCTTTCTGTTATCTAATAAAATAGTAAAATAAAGTAAAAAAAGGCACTAATATTTACTAAATATATACTAGTCAGGCACCTTCCTATTGTCTAAGTCATTTAATTCTCCATATTTCTTTAAGATTTTATTTAAGAGAGAAAGAGAGCACTTGCACATGCATGAGCAAGGGGATGGATAAAGGGAGAGAGAGAATCTCAAGAAGACTTCGTGCTGAGCCCGACACAGGGCTCAATCCCACGACCCTGAGATCATGACCTGAGCTGAAATCAGGAGTCAGACGCTTAACCAACTAAGCCACCCAGGCGCCCCTCCATATATATATATAAAGATGGATATAGTATCTTCATTTACACATAAGGAAACTTGGAAAAGTTACTAAACCTCTAATGCTAAAAAGTATTGCTTCAGAAAATTTAAAACACAAACATATATGAAAAACAAAATTGCAAATCCAACAAATACTGGAATAACATAAAGAAACAGGGATCTTAATAATGCATAAAACAATTTAAAAACCATTAACCAAGTAACAGTATGGTAAGGTAAAAATTTTCCCATTATCCGGGTTAGATGTAGATACCTAAAGCTGAGGACAAACTGCTCTAAACATGGTACCTTCTAAAGAGAAAACTAAGGTGAGACAGCAACCCCTGCAGGTTTTATTAAAGGCAACTGAGGGCGCCTGGGTGGCTCAGGTCATGATCCCAGGGTCCTGGGATCGAGCCCCGCATCGGGCTCCCTGCTCAGCGGGAAGCCTGCTTCTCCCTCTCCCACTCCCCCTGCTTGTGTTCCCTCTCTCGCTGTGTCTCTCTCTGTCAAATAAGTAAATAAAATCTTAAAAAAAAAAAAAAATTCAAAAGGCAACTGAATGAGTGCACAAGGCATTCACCCCACTGGGTCCCACATGCCTCAGTGAGGAAGGCTAAGTGGAGAGAAGGCGGGTGATGCAAGGGAGAAATCACTGGCTGGCTGGAAAGATGCTGTGCCTTTTTAAGGTGCTCCCCTCTTGCCTCTTCCTGGCACCCAAAGGAAGTGAGAAGAAGCTCCAAGACCCCCACCCCCAGAAAGGGGGAAGGCCCAATGAACAGAAGCCCAGCATGGCCACTGGTGGCACTGTGTCTACATGCCCTTTTCAAGCAAGCCAGACCCACTCCTCCCCAAGCTAGAGCAGCCTTCACTATGCACTGGGCATAGCCTGGACACAGAAGCTTCCTGCAGTTCAGTGACACCAGGAAAGGCAGCTAATCTGGGGAGCCCTGCTGGTGACCCCAACGGTGAGATCAAGTGGGAGCTGCTCTTCCATATTTGGGAACTATGCTATGGGACAGCCCACAGAACCACTAAGGAACTCATACACAAGCTTCAAAACATTCCTAACATTTGAAGTCCATTGGAGGTAGTGCCTGGAGAAAAATGAAATCTAAATAATTTCAAATTTATATTCTACCAAGTTCAGACTATCAAATCTTCAAACTATTCATTAAGAGTGTTCATAAATCACTTTTTTTAACCAAACATGGTAATAACGTTCATAGGCAGTGAAAATCAAGATTTTCATTACAAATACCAAGTTATAAAATACATCAATATTACATTTCCTTCCTCAACTATCTTATAGAAAAATCAAAGCAGTGGAAGGAAGTGGGAGTTTGTTAGGTTAGTAGTGTGCTCAAATCTTGCAAAGGAATACCAGAAAATATAAAACATACATTAATTCACTCTCTAAAGTTAACATTGCTGATTACTTGGATCCATTTTTCTTTTGTAATAATCAAGAGGAAATCTAAACTATACCCAACAGCAAAACAGTTGAAATGCTCTCATCATAAGGTAGCCAATAGTATACAAAACTGAAGACTAAAAAAAAAAAAAAAACCTTCAAATTCGTGTTCTTTCCATTAAGTCAAAAACATTACGCAATATATATTTCAAAGACTCACTGCCAAGAGTGCAGTAAGTGGGACCTTTGAGTAAGGAATGCAATGTAGAAAAATACTTCCCAGTCTGGAAAAGATTCTGAGTACAAATAAAACTTCATAAACTTGAGAAAGACGTAAGAATAAAACACAACTGGATCTGTTGCCAACAATGCTAGAAAATATGCAAAAATCACAGACTTTTCTATATACACTATTAATGAAGAAATTGAGGCCTATAGCATTTACAAGGCAAGTCAAATGTCAAAAGGGCAAATAGTGTGCACTCAAACCAATTTAGAAACCCTTGGTTACACACATAGCAGATTAGTAACATGTTATGTCAAAATATACTGTTTGCTCTTCCCAAATACCCCTCCATTTCCTCACCTTTTCTCCTCTCTATCTGGAATGTTCTCCATCCCCATCACCACCTTCTGAAATCCTACCAGTCAGTCCTTTAAGGCTCATTCCAAAGGCAACTTCCTCCACTGTTCAGCCTTCCTCAATTATTCCAGCTAGAAGAAACATATTCTAAAGTCCCGTAGTGAACTTTCTCTGCCATATTTAAAGTCTGTCATTTGTACTTATTTTTTCCTCTACTAAACTGCTAACACCTTGACGGCAATGACCATATCAATCTTTTCCCCCCCAGTCCTCCATAAAATCAAGCATTATACCTTACACACAGGAAGCATCAATAAAAGTATACAAAATGAATTAAAAGGGAGGAATTGTTTCAGTTAGAAGTGATAATTATTTTAATATCAATACTATAAAAATGCTTATTCTAAAATGACAATAAATAAAAAATATATAATTTATAGCACTGACCCTTGGTGGCCCAATAATCATGCCTGTCCACCTTGTAAGTGTCATATCTTCATCATCTTCAAGGCCCCAGCTAACCGTACCATCGCCTACTCCTTTTTGTCCTTCTTCAAGTTCTTCCAACAAGCGAAAATTACGAGGAACTTTAACTCCTATACAAAAGAATGTCATGTAAATGTAAAAAGCCCGTAATTACAAGAGCTGCATATATTCAAATTCAGCTTTTTCCAAATTAACTTCTATAAATTATTTCCCCAAAAAGGCAAAATTCCCTTTAAGCATTCTGCTCAGAAAATGCTCAATCTAAAAACTGCTCAAAATGCAAACACTAAAGAAAACACTGTACCAAATATTTACTGTAATATAGAACATGTATATAAATTCCTAATTAATCAATGTTATCCTGACATAAATCAATCATAAAGAAATCATTATAAAGTGAGTATTTTCCATAATTGAGATTTCTGTTCCAAGCCTAGAACAATGCATCAAATAAATGGGCAAAGACCAGAAAGTTCATAAAAGCTCAAATTTATTAACAAACACTCTCTAATGCTTTTTAAAGAATAGAATTATGTTCCATCTTAAAAAAAAAAGCCCTAGAGGGTATTATTTTTTTCTAGAATGCTGAAGCAGCCCCATCCAGTCCCCAGTCAGTCTTCTTTCCTTTTCTCCCCCCAAACCAGTAGGGTCTTACCTCTTCCATGTCAGAACAGCGCTTAATCATCACTTGGAGAGTTCCTCCATTTAAGAACAACTCTCCTCATGGATGTAACAGTTTCCTAAGACCCGCCCTTCAACTCTGGGCCCAACCTAGCACAACTGTTGATCCATTAGCCCTTCTCATACCTGTCCCTCTTTAGACCTCATTACCCCTACTTTATATCTAAAATCTTTTCTTTTTAAGATTTTATTTATTTATTTGAGAGAGAGACACACAGCGAGCGAGGGAACACAAGCAGGAGGAGTGGGGGAGGGAGAAGCAGTCTTCCCGCAGAGCAGGGAGCTGGATGCAGGACTCGATCCCAGAACTCTGGGATCATGACCTGAGCCGAAGGCAGACACTTAATGACTGAGCCACCCAGGCGCCCCTATATCTAAAAGCTTAACACAGACATCTTCCCCTCTGACTAGAATCTCCTAGCATTTCACAGTTTTCACTCTTTCATTCTCAATAAACCTGGTCTTTGCCACCATTGTGACCTCCAACCCCTAGAATCCAACCATGATTCTTCTAATTGACCACAACCTTTCCCAAAATTATTGGCCTAGCCTTTCCAAAGGATGGACCCTGTGGTCTCCCATGTTCTCAGCAGCACCTAGTTTCAAACATCCCCCAGTTTGACCACGTAAGTCTTGAAAAAATTATGTAAATGACCCGAGAAGCCTCTCTCTCTGGCTCTGGAGCTTGCACACACATGCTTGTGCACTCTCTCTCTCTCATGCATGCACACACACAATTATGAAACAGAAAGAACTAACATCTCTTGCATTTTTTTTTTTAGAGACATCTCTTCTAAAACTGTCATTTTGTGTAACTTCTCTCTTGGTACTAATTCATAGTAATCCTTCTGGACATACAATAAAAACGCAATAAATATTGTAATTTATAAAGAACACTAGCCATTTTATGTACTGTGCTTTATTAAAAAAAATGCTTGAAAATTTTGGGCCACAGAAATATGGAGCGGTCATAAATTACAAAAAACAAGAGTAGTCATTTATTACAACTACTATGATTACTAATAACCACTTGTTCAGCATACATTATGTGCTACTTTAAGCAAATTATCCCATTTAATCCTAAAAGCACCCATTTTACAGTTAAAGGAACTAGGATATGAAAAAGTTAGGTGACCTACCCGAAGTCACACAGCTGTAAGAGGCAAATCCTCAGTTTCTAGACCAAAGCCACTTTTAACCATCAAGTTGCACAGCAGTACAAACTACACAGGCAGTATGTGAGGGCGATGTGGCTGCGACATCTGTCACCCCACTGATCGCCAGGGTTGATTCAGCTGATCTGACTGGCTAGGCTGGTGTCCCCTTCCTCCCTCACCGCTCCATGTGCGTCCCTCCCGAAGCTGCGCACTCGGTCGAAGAAGACGACCTTCCTCGATAGAGGAGGACCATTCTTCGGTCAAGGGTAAACGAGTAGCTGTGCTCCCCTGCTAGAAACTCCAAACAAGCTCTCTAGATCCATTTGTAGAACGTAGGGTAGTCAAGTTTCCAAGACTCCAGACACATCCAAATGAGGTGCTGCATGTAGCAGTCTGCCTTTCTTAGAGGAGAAAAAAAAAAACAAACCACACAGGCAGCATATTCTGGCATAGATCTAAGAATCAGACTGCCCAAGTTCAGTTCTGCTAACCACTGATATGTGACCCCCCAGCTCTGTTTTCTCACCTGTAAAAGTGAGGTAACAGTAGTTCCTACCTCACGGAATCACTGTGAAATTAGACAAGGTAATCCATCTTAAACTCAATAAATGTTGACTATGATGGTAATTTTAGTATTTGTTTTTAGACAGAATTACATAAAAGTTCTATTAACCTCCATCTAAGCTATGTGAGAAGAAAAGCTCTTTGTACAACCCTGAAGGGAGGACCCCAGAAATTGTATCCTAAGCTGTAAGTTTCTATTCACCTAATATTGCTATTTTCCTATAACTGTAGAGTCATGCATGACTTCTACAATATATTGCTACTGAATTGTTTTTTAAAGTAATCGTAAATGAGCTTGATTACCCTTATCCTTATGAAGTCATTCCCCAAGAATTATTCTAAATTTGCATTGAATTTTGCTGCCTCCTATTTATAAACAATTTAATCAAGTGACCTTTATGGCCACCAAAACTACAAAATGAACAATGTAAAATTAATGGTTTTTTTTTTTTTTTACATAAGTGCCATAAAAGTGATAAACCTAGTTACTGCTAAACTTTTTCACCCTTTCTTTATATAGCTTTTTGGGGAAATAGTTCTAAGATTGATAGATCAATTACTGACAATACTAACATTCAAAAAGTTATAGCAGCTAAGACTACTCTGCTTTTAAAGTATAAGACAAACAATAACCAAAACACACTGTGCTGTATTTTCAAAATCAGGACTAGAGCACTCTGGCTTTATTTCACCCAACCACTAATATCTGTGAAGAAAAAAAAAGCCACAAGATGGGGATGTTGTTCCATGAAAACTGAAGTATTACATAAACTGCCTTCTGGATCTCTGCCATCTACTAGCCCTTTTCTATAGTTCTACTTGTCTTTTTCCTGTATGTCTCTGTGTGTTGTTTTTTAATAGTTTTAAATATTTTACTCCCTTAATCTGGGATCTTCGCTAAAAGAAAAAAATAGTAACCCACAAATCTACCCCTTTCTAGCTGTAACTTTTAAAATGCTGTCAATTTTTGGTCCAGAAGAACACCAGAGATCATCGAGTCCAAAACTTAACACTTTAGAGGAAAGAAAATTATCACAAAAAGTCACTTAACTATTTGTTAGTTGACAAACCAATTCAAAAACCCATCTCCAGGCTTCTCCACTAATCTAGTTTTCCCTTGAGTACATTACAATGTAACCTGCACTTCTGAGAGATAACAGCAAAAATATTACCATCCTTTAACACAAACAACCTATAAAACATGCTTCCAGCTTTTTAAATCTGAAGGATATCAAATTCCAAATCACCTGCCTTTAATTCCCATGATACTAAAAATAAAGGCATAAAGACTACCAAATAAATAGAAAAAATCTTGCCATGCCATATTTATTAGGAAAAAAGATTTCCCAACTTTAATTTACAAATTTTTACCTTTTTCAAGTTACGGCAAAAAAAGTATAAGACCCTGAATGTAATAAATCTGTCAATCTATCCATACAAACATGAGAAACGATAACAAAGCAAATCAGTTTGCAATTAATCATCTAAATTAAAATAGTTCTAAAGTAACACTAAAAAAAAGATAAGAGGTAGTGCAGTTTTAGAGAGGGCAGTGTGGATTCCAGTTCCAGCTGATGGTAAACAGTCTAAGATGTACAAAAGTTCCCAAAATTCAGGAATAATTATTGTTACCATTTAGTGTACTTCTCTTCAGATTACTACTTTCCATACACAATATATGATTTCCGTATTTTATCAAAACGAGATCATGAATCATAGTTTTGTAACTTCCTTTTTCCCCTACTTATGAACATATTTCTATGGCAGACATTATCAAGTGCTATTTTAAAATGCCCCAATGAATAATACTGGTCTTGCTTGAGGGGCAGGAGTAGGGAGACCGGACCAGAGGAATCATTGCCTACTCAAAAATTAAAGGAAAACACCTGTAGGGATGGAATAAACCTTTTCTGTGTTATGTGCTTTAGCTGGTCCTCAAGAACACCCAAGTTGGCTATGGGTCCCTTCCCCTTATCCCACTACCCAGAATACCTATGAGGTTAAGGAAGAGAGTATCTGGGGCATGTGTGCTGTGGGATGCAGCCAGGCCGTTTACCTGGCCCCTGCAGGGTTCTTAGGTGTGGGTTGCAACAAACCTGAGCAGACACACTGTTAAGATGGAACTCGTGAAAAGTCCCACCTGTGATTTTAGTTCTCTGGTTCTGCCCCATTTTGGGAGTTCTCAGTTCTCCTCAAACCCCCAACAAGCTGACTTGATTAAAGATAACATATTTATTGAGCTCCTCCTATGAGACAAACATTTGCTAAAAGCTTTACAGACAGAAAGTACTTCATTAAATCTCATCTTGTAAATTGACATAATATCACCATTTCACTACGTAAGAAAATTAAAGCTTAAATTATTAGGTTGAACCTTATAAAATGAAACTGCTACTATTCAGGCATCTTTTTAACCAACAAAAAAAGTAATCTCATAAAATTCAATCTAATTATATGGAGAGTGAGTGAGTCAGGGTTGAAGCTCTTAGCCATTATTCTCCAATGCCCCTTTTGGAACCCACTAGCCCCGGATGGAACTCATTTCCTTAGCTACTGCTAACTTGTCCTCAGTCCCTGCAAACCTGATGGGGATGAGAGACACATCCTGGCCAACTGTGGAAGCAACTCTGACAAAATACATACTGTTCTGAACTTCTTAAAAAGAACCTTTCCATATGTCACAGACTGGGTGTACTCAAAGCAAAACATTCCTATCCAGGGAAATAACATAGCATTTTATATTTTTCAAATTACTTTCTCATACAGCCATCTATCTGTATATAAAAGAAATTTTTTGAGCTATGATGGACAGCTATATCCACATTTACAAAGACCCAAAGACATGAAGTAACTTATTCAAGCCCATGGTAAGCTAGCAGCTGGGTCAAAACTAATACTCAAATTTCCCAACGCAGCTACAACACTCTATCACTGTATACTGCATCTCAAACTCCAGAAAATTTTACTCATTTTTATTTTTTTTTAAGTAAGCTCTAAGCCCAATGTGGGGCTTGAACTCATGACCCCAATATCAAGAGTCACATGTTCCACCAACTGAGCCAGCCAGGCACCCCAAAATCCAGAAAATTTTTTTTAAAAAGTAGGGAGATTACAAAATGTACACAACTTAAAATATGTATTTTCTAAAAACCATTGTTGAAATATGTCATATAAACAAAGAATTTCTGTAATTTGTCATGTAAAAAATACTGTAAAGAAAGTATTAAAATTGAAGTCCATGAAATTTCTGGTTTTATGGTGCTTAAAATCATGTTTTAATAAAAGCATTTATAAAACCTCTCTGAGTAATACTCTACAATTTTTCAGTAATTTAAAACTCAAATACTTGTCTGATTTTCACATTATCTTCCTTAATGGGACAAACAAAATTATGAAAACACAAAGTAGAGGAACACACATAAGGTAGCAAAGTATCAGGAGACCTATATTTTTTTTAATAGATTTTGTTTATTTATTTGACAGAAAGAGACACAGCGAGAAAGGGAACACAAGCAGGGGGAGTAATAAAACCTAAATCCAGAAAAAGAGAAATAATATAGAACAGAAATCAATGGAATAGAAACCAAAAGAACAGAACAAATAAACAAAACTAAGAGGTGTTTCTTTAACAGAATTAGCAAGATTGATACCCCAGCCAGACTTACTGGGGAAAAAAAAAAAACAAAAACAGAAAGGACCCAAATCAGTAGAATCATAAATGAAAGAAGAGCAATCACAACCAACACTAAAGAAAAACAATTATAAGAAAATATTATGAGCAACTATATGCCAACAAATTAGGCAATCTGGAAGAAATGCATACATTCCTAGAAACGTATGAACTAACAAAACTGAAACAGGAAGGAACAGAAAAGCTGAACAGATCCATAACCAGCAAAGAAATTGAAGCAGTAATCAAAAACCTCCTAACAAGCAAGAGTCCAGGCCAGATTGCTTCCCACGGAAATCTTACCAAACATTTAAAGAAAAATACCTGTTCTTCCAAAACTGTTCAAAAAAACTGAAATGAGAGGAAAACTTCCAAACTCATTCTATGAAGCCATCATTACCTTGATCCCAAAACCAAAGACCCCACTAAAAAAGAGAATTACAGACCAATATCCCTGATGAACATGGATGCAAAAATTCTCACCAAGATACTAACTAATAGGATCCAACAGTACCTCAAAAGGATTATTCACCACGACCACCAGGAGTGGGATTTATTCCTGGTCTGCAGTCTGCAGGGGTGGTTCAACATCTGCAAATCAATCAATGTGATACACCACATTAATAACAGAAAACATAAGAATTATATAATCCTCTCAATAGATGTAGAAAAAGCATTTGACAAAATACAGCATCCTTTCTTGATAAAAACACTCCACAATGTAGGGTTAGAGAGAACATACCTCAACATCATAAAAGCCATATACGAAAGACCCACAGCGACTATCATCCTTAATGGGGAAAAACTGAGAGCTTTCCCCCTAAGGTCAGGAACATGACAGGGAACATCCACTCTCATCACTGTTCAAAACAGTACTGGAAGTCCTAATCTCAGGAATCAGACAACAAAAAAATATAAAATAAAAAGCATCCAAATCAGCAAAAAGTAGTCAAACTTTCACTCTTCACAGATACTCTATGTAGAAAACCCAAAATACTCCAAAAAATTGCTAGACTGATACAGAAATTCAGCAAAATCACAGGATATAAAATCAATGCACAGAAGTCAGTTGCATTTCTATGTACTAAGAAAGAAGCAGCAGAAAGAAAAATCAAGGAATCGATCCCATTTACAACTGCACCAAAAATGAAAAAATACCGAGGAATAAACCTAACCAAAAAGGTAAAAGATCTGTATTCTGGAGGCGCCTGGGTGGCTCAGTTGGTTAAGTGACTGCCTTCAGCTCAGGTCATGATCCCAGGGTCCTGGGATCAAGTCCCGCATCGGGCTCCCTGCTCTGCGGGGAGCCTGCTTCTCCCTCTCCCACTCCCCCTGCTTGTGTTCCCTCTCTCGCTGTGTCTCTCTCTGTCAAATAAATAAATAAAATCTTAAAAAAAAAAAAAAAAGATCTGTACCCTGAGAACTACAGAACACTTATGAAAGAAATTAAGGATGACACAAAGAAATGGGAAAACGTTCCATGCTCATGGATTGAAAGAACAAACACTTAAAATATCTATGCTTCCCACAGCAATCTACACATTCAATGCAATCCCTATCAAAATACCATCAGCATTTTTCACAGAGCTGGAACAAATAATCCTAAAATTTGTATGGAACCAGAAAAGACACCAAATAGCCAAAGGAATTGTTGAAAAAGAAAACCAAAGCTAGAGGTAAAACAATTCCTAGACTGTATTACAAAGCTGTAATCATCAAGACAGTATGGTACTGGCACAAAAACAGACACATAGATTGATGGTACAGAATAGAGAACCCAGAATGGACCCTCAACTCTATCGTCAACTACTCTTCAACAAAGCAGGAATGAATATCCAATGGAAAAAGAACAGTCTCTTCAATAAATGGTGTTGGGAAAACTGGACAGCCACAAGCAAAAGAATGAAGCTGGACCACTTTCTTACACAATACACAAAAATAGACTCAAAATGGATGAAAGACCTAAATGTGAGACAGGCATCCACCCAAATCCTAGAAGAAAACACAGGCAGAAACCTTGGCCACAGCAACTTCTTGCTAGACACATCTCCAAAGGCAAGAGAAACAAAGGCAAAAATGAACTATTGGGACTTCATCAAGATAAAAAGCTTTTGTACAGCAAAGGGAACAGTTGACAAAACTAAAAGGCAACCTACGGAATGTGAGAAGGTATTTGTAAATGTCTTACCAGACAAAGGGTTAGTATCCAAAAATCTATAAAGAACTTATCAAACTCAACACCCAAGGAACAAATAATCCAATCAAGAAATGGGCAGAAGACATGAACGGGTATTTCTCCAAAGACATACAAATAAATGGCCAACAGACACATGAAAACATGCTCCACATCACTCGGCATCAGGGAAATACAAATCAAAACCACAATGAAATACCACCTCACACCCATCAGAATGGATAAAATTAACAATTCAGGAAACAACAGATATTGGCAAAGAATGTGGAGAAAGGGGAACCCTCTTACACTGTTGGTGGAAATGGAAACTGGTACAGCCACTGGAAAACAGTATGGAGGTTCCTCAAAAAGTTAAAAATGGAGCTACCATAAGACCCAGCAATTTCACTATTAGGTATTTATCCAAAGGATACAATCATAGTGATTCAAAGGGGCATATTCACCCCACTGTGTAGAGCAGCAATGTCCACAATAGCCAAACTATGGAAAGGGCCCAGATATCCATCAACAGATTCCATAAACAGAAAATGTGGTGTATATATGTACAATGGAATAGTACTCAGCCATCAAAAAGAATGGAATCTCGCCACTGGTAACAACCAATAAGAGGGTATTATGCTAAGCGAAATAAGTCAGTCAGAGAAGGACAATTATCATATGATTTCACTCATATGTGGAATTTAAGAAACAAAACAGAAGAACAGAGGGGAAGGGAAGGAAAAATAAAATAAGATAAAAACAAACAAGGAGGCAAACCATAAGAGACTCTTAACTATAGGGAACAAACTGAGGGTTGCTGGAGGGGAGGGAGTGAGTACGTTACTGGGTGAGGGGCATTAAGGAGGGCACTTGAAATAATGGGCACTGGGTGTTATATGCAACTGATGAATCACTAAATTCTATCCCTAAAACTAATAATACAGTATATGTTAACTAAATTGAGTTTAAATAACAAATGTAAAAAAAAAAATAAAGCTCAGTAGTGGGAAATTTGGCAGAATCTGAATAGGCCTGCATGTTAGAAGTTCTGTATCAATGTTCATGTCCTGATCCTGGAAAATTACATTGTTGTAATGTAAGAGAATGCCTGGTTTTAGTAAACACATAGAGACATATTTAGGAATGAAGAAGCATATGTCTGTCACTTATTTTCAAATGGTTCAGAAAAAAATGTGTCTGTGTGGGAAGGGAAGGGGGAAGAAAGCACATATGCAAGTGCACATAAAACTGTTAAAATACTAACATTTGATGAATCTGGGTGAAGGTATATGGGAATTGTTTGTACTGTTTATGTAACGTATCTGTAAATCTGAAATTATTCCAAAAGAAAAAACTAGGAAAAGAATGTACTTTTCAGTTAATGGTGTTAGGACATTTTACCTATATGGAAAAAATTAGATCCCTATCTCACAGTATACATAAAAAATCAATTCTGGGCCAATTGATTTGCTAATTCTAGCAAAATATTAACTTTAAGAAAATATAAGGTATCCTTATATGACCTTGAGATATAGAAAAGGATTTCTTAAAAGTAAAAAAAAAAAAAAGCAAAATCAAAGGACTGATAAACTTCACAAAATAAAAAACAAGTTCAATGAAAGATAAAAGATGAGCCACAGACTGAAAGAAGATTCGAGTAACATAACTGGCAAAATGTTACCATCTAAAATATAGAGACAAGGAAAAGACTATTATGAATAAGAAACTCCACAGAACAGGAAAAAGGACTGAACAATAAACATATAAAAAGATGCTTAACATCAACAGTAATCAGGGAAACATAAATTAAAACCATAATAACTATCCCCCAGAAAGACAAACATTAAGTCTCACATGACTTGATTTGATGAAAATGTAGAGAAGAGAAGCTCATTCACTGTTGACATGAGAATAAACTAGTACAACTACTTTGGTGAGCAAACTGTAATATTTAGAAATATCCAAGCATAGAGCTGAAGAAATTCATTTGAGTGCTCAGAGGAAGACAGGAATAAGAATGCTCACTAGGCATTATCTCTAATAGTGAAAACTTAGAAACAACCTAAGACTAACAAGGTATAATCAATGACACAAGACTATTGCAATTACAGTAAAAGAATTAGAGCTGTAAGTATCCATCAATTCTGAAGTTTTTTGTTTTTTGTTTTTAAAGATTTTATTTATTTATTTTAGAGACAGAGCACAAGAGGGGGGAGAGGGAGAGGGAGAAGCAGACTCCCTGCTGAGCAGGGAGCCCAATGCGGGACTCGATCCTGGGACTCCCGGATCATGACCTGAGCCGAAGGCAGTTGCTTAACCAACTGAGCCACCCAGGCGCCCCAATTCTGAAGTTTTTAAAGCACACTATTTAATGAGTACATGGTTTGTTTTGAAAGTTGAAAAAATTCTGGAGATTGTTGCAAACAACATGAATATACTTAATCTTACTGAACTGTACAGTTAAGATGGTAAATGTTATGTTATATATATTTTACCACAATTAAAAAGAAAAAAAAATGAACCCCTCAAAAGCCATATATAAATAAGTCTTTATACTGTTCCAGAGTACACACATATGCAGCAAAAGTAGAAAGACGTTTGTGCAATATACTCCAAAATCAGGATAGCAGTCATCTCTGGGCAAAGAGAAAGAGGCCTAGTACTTGGAAGGGTACTGATAATATTTTATTTCTTCAAAAAACACCTGAAGCAAGAATAATTCACTAGAATTTGAGAGAGCTTTTTTCCTGCCGTTTAAAGTCTCTTTAAAAAAGGAGGGACATCACCAAAAAAAAAAAAAAAGACAGAGAGAGAGAGAATGGTAGGCAATGTTTGGGGATAGTAGTTGAGAATGAATGAGCAAAGAGCCAGATATGGCCTGGAAGGCAGGGCTCAACACAGAAAGGACAGGTGCACTTGCAAATTCAGACTTTACCTGCAGCAAGGGGTGGGGTTGGGGGCAGGGGCGGGCCATAAGCATTAACTCCATAGATAAGGAAGGAAGAAAAGGAAAACAGCATCAGTTGTGATGAAAGACCAGGAAATGCCTCAACTAAGAAAACTGTGGTTCATTTTATTGTAATTCTGTAATTTTATTTACTTCCAATTAACCAAAATCAAAAATCAACTACAAGCTAGAAACTATGTGACACAAATGGGATCTAGCACTGACACACTCCCAGCCCTCTTGCAGCTTACAGTTTAATAGGGGAGCAAGACACAGAAATCAGAGTATGAGAAGTGCTAAAGACAAGAAGAAGCAACACAAAATTTTCATTAATATTTTGCTCTACCCAGAAACTAGCCAGGTGACTCTGAGCAAATAGTGTTTTCTTTTACACTTTGCGTATTTCAGCGTGAAATGTGAAACTAAACTACATCAGTGATGTACAACCTTTTGTCCATCCCAACAAATCTCAATGATCAATACATAAAAGCTTACTATAGGAGGGAATCCACCAGACTAGGGAGAAAGAAGAGGCAACAGGAAGAAGAAATCCTCTCGCCTTTTCTCTGCCCTCATCTCCATTCTCTGGTTCAGAATCCTTCCTGAACCACATTTTTTCCAAATTTAGGATTCTTGAACTCCATGAAAGCAAGCTATCAGAGATCAATTTTGAAAAAAAAAAAAACTTACCTATATGATTCCTGAAACGCCTTTAAATCAAAGATAAAATGCAGTTTTAGTGTTTGCAATTTATACTGCTTTACCTTCTAAAAATTCATGATTCTTTTATTAACTTGCAATCAAAATAGTTGAGAATCACTGTACTTTGCAGCACATTAAAGGTGGCCAGAAATTCTTTGCTATTTCTACCACTGAAAAGTGTAGTCTAATTTTCCTCCCCGTTTAACCTTCTTTCATTTTATCTAGAGGACTGTTCCAGAATTATCGGACATGACCCTATCCTAAGAAGCTGAAAAGAAAAATAAAAGAAGTACTAAATATAAGGTATAAAATTTTCAAGTTGATTTCAATACTTCTTAAATTATTAAAACCTGCTAATATCAATAACCAGTTCCTTGAACAAGCAGTAAATGTTCACACACGTTTATGACAATAAATGGGTAATATATATTTCACAGACATGACAAATGATAAAACAAGAATATAAGCCAAACAAGAAAATTTTTTAAAAACAGGCAAGCTAAAGTATGATGAAATTATACATCCATCAAAAAATAAAATTTAAAACATGCTAAACACAGTGCTGGTAGAACTGTGAGAAAAGTATATTTATACATAATTACACACAACTGGAAATCAATTCTACCTTGCTTAAGAGGTAATTTGACAAAATATAACAAGAATTTTTACTCATATGCTTTGACTTAAAATTCCACTTTATGAATTTGTCCTCAAGAACAGAAGACAAGGAGGGGCGCCTGGGTGACTCAGATGGTTAAGCGTCTGCCTTTGGCTCAGGTCATGATCCCAGGGTCCTGGGATCAAGCCCTGCATCGGGCTCCCTGCTCAGCGGGGGGCCTACTTCTCCCCTTCCCTCTGCTTCTCCCCCTGCTCATATTCTCTCTGTGTCTCGAATGAATAAATAAAAAAAAAAAAAACAACTTTAAGAACAAAAGACAAGGAGTAGTCTATAGACTGCCTCCAAAGCCAACTCTGAACAATTCTCCGTCAGGACACAGCCCCCTCCCCCATCAAGGGATAGAGGCTATTTCCCCTCCACTTGAATCTGGGATGGCCTTGCCACTTATTTTGATAGAATATGGTACAGTGATGCTGGTGCAGTTGTGAGAATAGCATTCTCAGAGGCATGATGGCTTCTCTTCTTTTCAGCTCTCTCGAAAGCCACACTACCAGGATGTGAAGAAGTCAAACAGGCCAGAGAATGGCCAATCCTTATTGAACCAAGGCACCTGGGCAACAGGCCCAGCCCAACATCACGTGAAACCAGCAGAACCACCTTGTTAATGAAAATCATGAGAAAGAATGAATCACTGTTTGAAGCCACTAAGTTTTGCAGTGATTTTGCTATATAGCCATAGATAGGTAAAGGTGAGAAGAGCAGGTTTGAAAAAGTACTCTGGAGAAAAATGTTTAGCAATGCAAAAACTTAAAAGGCCAATTGCCGTACATTCAGGTAACTGTCATATTTAAAACATTATATAAAATCATTTTAAAATACATGAATTATGGGCGCCTGGGTGGCTCAGTCAGTTAAACATCTGACTCTTGATTTTGGCTCAGGTCATGATCTCAGGATCGTAGATCCAGCCCCACATCAGATTTTCCCTCTCCCCCTTCCCCCCAACCACGGTCTCTCTAAAAAAATAAAATTAAATACATGAATTGTATCCCACAGCTAACATCATCCTTAATGGGGAAAAACTGAGTGCTTTTCCCCTAAGGTCAAGAACAAGACAAGGACATCCACTCTCACCACTGTTATTTAACACAGTACTGGAAGTCCAAGCCACAGCAATCAGACTACAAAAAGAAATAAAAGGCAATCAAATTGGTTTGGAAGAAGTAGAATTTTCATTATTTGCAGATGACATCATACTCTATATAGGAAACCTGAAAGCAAGTCCACCAAAACACTGCTAGAACTGATAAACAAATTCAGTAAAGTTGCAGGATACAAAATCAATGTATAGAAATCTGTTGCCTCTCTATACATCAATAATGAAGCAGATGAAAGAGAAAGTAAGAAAACAATCTCATTTCCCACTGCACCAAGAATAGTAAGATACCTAGGAATAAACCTAACCAAAGAAGTGAAAGACCCATATTCTGAAAACTGTAAAATACTGATGAAAGAAATTCAAGACAACACAAAGAAATGGAAAAATATTCCATGCTCATGGACTGGAAGAACAAATATTGTTAAAATGTCTACACTACCCAAAGCAATCTACACATTTAATGCAATCCTTAGCAAAATACCAACAGCAATTTCCACAGAATTAGAACAAACAATTCTAAAATTTGTATGGAACCATAAAAGATCCCGAATAATCAAAGCAATCTTGAAAGAGAAAAGCAAAACTGGAGGTATCACAATTCCAGGCTTCAAGGTGTATTACAAAGCTGTAGTAATCAAAACAGTACAAAAAGAGACACATACACATAGATCAATGGAACAGAATGAAAAACCCAGAAATAAACCTACAACTATATGGTCAATTAATCTTTGACAAAGTGGGAAAGAGTATCCAATGAGAAAAAGTCTCCTCAACAAATAGTATTGGGAAAACTGGACAGCAACATGCATAAGAAACTGGACCACTTTCTCATATCCTACACAAAAATAAATTCAAAATGGATTAAAGACCTAAATGTGTAACCTGCAACCATAAAAATCCTAAAAGAGAACAAGGCAGTACCTTTTTTCACATCGGCCACAGCAACTTTTTTCTAAATATGTCTCCTGAAGCAAAGGAAATAAAAGCAAAAACAAACTACTGAGACATATGAAGGAAACAATCAACAAAACTAAAAGACAATCTATGGAATGGGAGAAGGTATTTCCAAATGACATATCTGATAAAGGGTTAGCATCCAAAATATATAATGAACACCCAAAAAACAATTCAATTTAAAAATGGGCAGAAGACATGAATAGACCTTTCTCCAAAGACATACAGATGGCCAACAAAGATGCTCAACATTACTTAACATCAGAGAAATGCAAATCAGAAGTACAATGAGATATCACCTCACACCTCTTAGAATGGCTAAAATCAACAAAAGAAACAACAGGTGTTGATGAGCTTGTGGAGGAAAAAACCCTCTTGCACCACTGGTGAGAATGCAAACTGGTGCAGCCACTGTGGAAAACAGTAAAGGTTCCTCAAAAACCGAAAAATAAAACTCCCCTATGATCCACAATCACACTACTGGTTATTTACCCAAAGAATACAAAAACACTAATTCAAAAGGATACATGCACTTCTATATTTACAGTATCATTATTTATAATAGCTACAATACGGAAGCAGCTCAAGTGTCCATCAACTGATGAATGGATAAAGATGTGTGTGTGTGTGTGTGTGGAACATAATGAATATTATTTAGCCATAAAAAAGGAAGGAAATCTTGCTATTTGCAATGACATGGATGGAGCTAGAGTGTAGTGCTAAGCAAAATAAGTAAATCAGAGAAAGACAAATACCATATGATTTCACTCCTATATGGAACTTAAGAAACAAACAAGCAAAGGGGAAATAAAAACGAGACAAAAATCAAGAACTTATAGAGTCTTAGAGAGAACTAATGGTTCCCAAAGGGGAGTCGGTGGGAGAATGGGTTAAATAGGTAATACGGATTCAAAAGTGCACTTGTGATGAGCACCAGGTGATGTATGAAGTGTTGAATCACTATATTGTACACCTAAACTAATATAACCCTGTTTACTAACTGAAATTAAAATGAAAACTTAAAAAAATAATGAAGTACATGAATTACATTTACTGTGTATAAATGAAAAAACAGGCCTAATTAACAACACATACACATCAGTCATATTTATCAGAAGTTTTCAAATGTTCATCAATATGGACCCAAAGATAACCTATAAATGATGCTTTAAACTCATTAGGACTTTTTATCTTACAATGTCATTAATAGCAGAATATTTTAGAAAAGTATGAAGTCATTCTGTGTCACCACTTTACTGCCCTCTATTTTGGACTACATACACTTACTCTCTTCCACACACCATCAGTGGAATTCCTAGCTAAGTAGGCCTATCATCCTATTAGCTCTGACCACTCGTTCAGCAAAGGAACAAATCTGACTGAATCATTAATCCTTATTCACAGTTCTTCACTCAGAAAAAAACCCATTCCACAATTCTAACTAGGCCTATAACCCCACTAGCTTTTTCAAAACCAGCAATTACAGTCCCACATTAAATGCTATCACCAAGAATGTCAAAAATGTTAAGAATACAGAATTATTGACATCAAGGCTTATGACTTACATTACAAAAAACTTTAGAATGGAATTATATCCATCAATAGTATGAAACGGTAATATAAACACTGATTTAATATTAAAAATTATACTTACATTAAGTCACAGAAAAATATATTAAAAATATATTCTTTAGCTGAAATGAAGGTTTATCATGTATAGCAATTTTAACTTTTGTCTCTAAAATAAATATTTCAAGAAATTGCATGAGATTAAAAACTATTTCACTATATTGTTTTTAAGATTTTATTTTAGAAAGAGAGCGTGCACACATGTGCACACACAAGTTGGGGGGGGGGGCAGAGGGCGAGAGAGACTCCTCAAGCCGACTCCCAGCTGAGCACAGAGCCCAGTGCAGGGCTTAATCCCAGGACCCTGAGATCATGACCTGAGCCGAAATCAACAGTCAGGCACTTAATAAACTAAGACACCCAGGCGCCCCTACAATACATTTAAGTTTATAATAACTACTTAATATTTAATCAAGGAATGACAACACACATTAACATGCTTGTAGAACCCTGTACTTTAAAATCTGGTATATGGGGCACCTGGGTGGCTCAATCGGTTGGATGTCTGCCTTCAGCTCAGGTCATGATCTCGGGGTCCTGGGATGGAGCCCCATGTAGGGCTCCCTGCTCAGCTGGGGGTCTGTTTCTCCCTCTCCCTCTGCCCCTCCACCCCGCTTGTGCTCTCTCGCACACACGCATGCGTGTTCTCTCTCTCTCAAATAAAATCTTTAAAAAAATAAAGAACTGATTAAACATGGTAAATAAAAACATCTGAAAAAAAAACAAAATTCAAATCAAATATTGTACATCTGAAGCATCTGTACTATACCTTTAAATATAAGTGGAAAAACCTCTGGAATACAGGATCTGTAAAGTATCTCAATTCTATGGTTTAGGAGATGCATTATGCACAGAATATTAATTATGCTACTGATACTCTAGGTTACAACCAAAACCACTCAGCCCCTAGATACTCCCAAAAAATTCTGGAACTATACGAATAATTCATTCATATAGTTATGTGCTGTATACTAACTCAGCTAGATAAGGAGAAAATAACCAACTTAACGTGTTTATTTAATGAATAAACTTGAACAGAAAATCTTTTAATACTGTTTTACTTCAGAAAAATAAACTAAAAACAGAATTCATGTGTAAAACATAATTTACAAAGAGAGAAAGCTAGATTTTACTTCAACCATTCATTTTCTCACTAAATCACTTAAATAGAAACTGTACCATAATGATGGCAACACAAGAGGCACTCAAAAAACACTTCGTGAATTTATGGCAGGTGCTTACTTTCAATCTTCCTCTCAACACTTATCGACCGGACTATCGTCCGGTAGCAGGTGCTGCTGATTCTAACACCAACACAGAATCCTTTCCCCAAGCTTACACTCAGGTGTCAGATACATTCAACATTCAAATACAATGCAGTAAGTTGTTGAAGACTTTGCTCAGATACTCTAGATACCTCAGTGAGATAGGCAAACCAAGGGAAAACACAAAAGTAACAGAAGTTACTATTCTCCAGGAGAGCAGCTAACAATGTCTATTCTAGAACTAGGAAAGGACATTTCCCTTAGAATAAACTAAGAAGTGGAGGAAAGTTAGGTAAGCTGTGATATACCGTGGTTCCTCTCTAATATGAATGTCTAAGTAAAATTAAAAATGGCATACACTAGAAGATATGAGGTCTTCTGACAGAGACCATTTAAATGAGTATAACTGCTCTCCTATGAGTCCAATTAGCTTGCAGTCAGAAAACCGTATTAAGCAAAATAATTAAATATCCCTCCAAATCACTGCTTGTAAGGTAAACACTTAAGAAAATTAAAAACTTTACAACTTAAGTGTTTCAGGAAATAACCACTTATGTCAATAGAGTTTAGTAAGCCACAACTGATAAATTAGGTAACAGGTGACACTAGCATAGATAACAAATAGTAAGCCAACCTATGCATTGTTTAGATTTTTCAATAACATTCCAGTCACTAAACTGAAAAATCCACATCATAATTACAGTACTTACAAATCATAAACTGTTTAGAGTATGCCTTGTATCTGGCTATTTAATTTCTTTAACTGTAAGGTTAAACCTCATACCTGGCAAGAGAGAGCTTGGACTCCTACAGCCCTCTGTCATACAATAATTATGTAAAACAATCATAATCAGATCATCAATTAGAAGTTACATTATGTCATCACTTCTCCCCCTTTGGCTAAAATCAAGTGCAGAATTTACATATGTCAACATGATATTTTTAAAACAAAGAGACAATGAAATACATACCAAAAGCCATACTTTGCATCTTAATAAAGTGGAAAAAATAGATAACTGGACTTAACCAAAATTTAAGACTTTTGGGTTTCAAGGATACCATCAAAAAAGTGCAACGATTGGGGCGCCTGGGTGGCTCAGTCGTTAAGCATCTGCCTTCGGCTCAGGTCATGATCCCAGGGTCCTGGGATCAAGCCCTGCATCGGGCTCCCTGCTCCGCGGGGGGGCCTACTTCTCCCTTTCCCACTCCCCCTGCTTGTGTTCCTTCTCCCGCTGTGTCTCTCTGTCAAATAAATAAATAAAATGTTTAAAAAAAAAAGTGCAACGATTACCTACAAAATGGGAGAAAATACTTGCAAACTATATATATGATAAGGAAGTTGTATCTAGACTATATATATAAAGAACTCTTATAACTCAACAAAAGATAGCCTAATTTAAAAATAAGCAAAGAATTTGAATAGACATTTCTCCAAAGACCATATACAAATGACCAATAAGCACATAAAAAGATGCTCAACATCATTAGTCATCAGGGAAATGCAAATTAAAACCACAATGAAGGGTGCCTGGGTGGCTCAGTTGGTTAAGCATCTGCTTTCGGCTCAGGTCATGATCCCAGGGTGCTGGGATGGAGTCTCACAGGGAGCCTGCTTCCCCCTCTACCTCTACCTCTCTCTCTCTCTCTCTCTCTGTCTCCCATGAATAAATAAATAAAATCTTTAAAAAAAAAACACACACACACACACACCAGGCTGGAATCAAAAAGTCAGGCAGTTAGTGAAATGTGGAGAAATCAGGACTCTTAGAAGCTACTGGTGAGAATATAAAATGGTCTCCCTTTGGAAAACAGTCTGACAGTTTCTCAATTAAATATAGAATTACCATATTACCCAGCCACTGTACTCCTAGATACATACCAGAGGAAACGAAAATATACATCCATACAGAAACTGGCACACAAATGTTTATAGCAGCATTATTCATAATAGCCAAAAAGTGGAAACAATCCAAATCAACAATGAATGGATAAATCAAATGTGGTGTATAGAATATTATTATTCAGCCATTAAAAGAAATGCCTAAGAACTGATAAATTCTACAACATCGATGAACCCTGAAAACATTATACTAAGTGAAAGAAGTCAGACCCAAAGACCACATACTCTATGACTCTATTCATATGAAAGTCCAGAATGGGCAAATCTACAGAGACAGAACATAAATTAGTGGTTGCAGGGGCTGGAAGGGGACGATACAGGGATAAGATGGTGAGGGTTAAAGGACACAGGGTTTTTGAGGTAATAAAAATGTTCTCAGGTGACTGTAGTTAATGGTTGCTTACATCTGCAAACATACCAGAAAGCAATGAATTGTACACATAGGTGAACTGTATGGTGCATGAATTCTATCTCAACAAAGATTTTCAAAAAAAAAAAAAAATTAAGTAGAAAAGAGTAACTCCCTGAAACTAAATTCAGTATTTATTTACAGTTCCATCTCCCAGAAGCTTCAGCTTTCTCACTGAACCATCACTCAAAGGTATAGTCAAGGACCTCATGGAGAAGACTGGCCTTTTTCCAAAGGACCCTGGATTTTATCTTTTTTTTTTTTAAGATTATTTATTTATTTGAGACAGGGAAAAAGAGAGAGAGAGAGAACAAGAGAACACGAGTGGGGGGAGGGGGAGAGGTAGAAGCAGATGCCAGGATAAGCAGGGAGCCCAACGCGGGGTTCAATCCCAGGACCCCGGGATCATGACCTGAGCCGAAGGCAGCCGCTTAACCAACTGAGCCACCCAGGCACCCCAAGACCCTGGATTTTACAAACCATTTCAAACCCCTGGGGAGAATAAGGAGCCCAGGTTACAGAGCTGTTGCCCAGTCTTCCCAGTCCCACAAAGCTTGGAACCAGGTTCTTCTACCTGATGAACATACACAGTCCTGTCCAGAGGCACCCTACTTGGAGAAGTAGGTAAGAAGAATGGGGGAAAGGGGAGTCAGTATTAAGTGTCCTTAAGGGCCACTTTATGAGCAATATGGAAATGTTTAAGATAACTCATCAGGTTATGCTTCCTACTTCTGATAGAGCTGAATTTCTATAAACCTCATAGCACTACCAATAACCTCTTCTCCATCCCATCCCCAAAATAAGCTCAGAGGAAAAATGTTAGATATTATAAGAATCACCAAGGGAAATAATTACTATGTGTATGTGCCCACAATACCAAATTTGTGCTCACAAAAAATAATTTTGTTTAAATGTGTAACAAGATTTAGCTATTAATATCAATTGTTAGATTTTTTTATTTTTTCAACATAATCATTTACATCTTAAGAGAACATATAGTTTTAATTACTTATAATGCCCTTACACTCTTTCAAGTGTTTTGTCTTGATTCTTAATGACATTTATTTATGAAATCACACTGTTAGGTTCCTACAGAATAAAAGCAAACAAAAAGTTTATAGAATACAGTGTAATACAAAAGTAGTATCAAAGAACTTAAAATCAAGAAACCAGCTCTGAACTCAACATCTAACTAAATAATCTTGTGAAAGTCATTTCATATCTATATTTCCATTGTTCATCTATAAAATGAACTTGGCCCAGGGCCTAGATAATCAATAATGTGCTTTCCTTTAGAACTACTATTTCAACTTATGTAAAGACCTACACAGGCTTTACGGATTTCTCTCCTGTGGTCTGGAACTTTGCTGAGTTCTAACTTAAACTGAATATAACATCTGCTCTTATACAAATCAGTGGAGACTTTGTAAATAAGAGTAAGTCACTCACAAACACCAGTCCTGAAGACCCACCTTATAATATTACCTCAAAGATTTAATTATAAAAGCATCAGCTCTTTTAAAAAGTCAACTATATTTGAAACAAACTTTTGAACACTGAATTTTATTCCATTTATTCTAGTCTGCAAGCCTCATGTAACCACTTCGAAATTTTGTGTCAAACAGCTCCCCAAATAATTGTCAAGTGGATGTTTCCACTAAGGATAATCTTTGCTTCCCATAGTTTCCATTTGCCTGACTGAATTTCAGTTAGCATCGTTTAAATAACACCAGTCCCCCAACAACATGGCTGAAGCTTCAATTAGCAGCCTAGTAACTGTGAGTAACTGCATTAAGTACAAACTTTGCTGCTAGCTCCCCAGTCCATGAATCACTAAATAGATGAGCATCGTAACCAGTGGCCAATCACTTCACATCTGTTGGTGATGGGTCATTGCACATTTGTTAGTCACATACAGACAGCAAAGCTTATAGTAGTGTTGCCTCCTTGTCTGCCAGGAGTAAACCCATGTGATATTCTCATTATTTTCTTTTTAAGATTTTATTTATTTGAGAGAGAGAGAGAGAAAGAGCATGAGAGAGACAGCACAGCAGGGGGGGGGAGGGAGATGCAGTGGGAGAGGGAGATGCAGACTCTGGGTCGAGCAGAGAGCCCGATGCAAGGCTCAATCCTAGGACCCTGTGATCATGACCTGAGCCAAAGGCAGACACTTAACTAACTGAGCCACACAGGCACCCCAACCCATGTGACATTCTATAAAAATAGCCAATAAAAGAAATTAGCCAACAAAGATCAAAGCAATCAAAGCACAGCGAAGAAATGAAAACTGAAAGTGCAGCAAAGAAACAAAAACTAGTAACACTGAAGTGAAATGTGAATCAAATATAAGTAGTTATAGAAGAAATACCCAACCATAAAGTGTTGGAGACTCTAGATGAGCAGCCACATGAACTTTGTGAATGTGAGCTTATGGATGTATATGAGGGAAGTAATTTAAGAAAAGGATGACAATGTTCCAGAGGAAGTAAAACACTTCACAATAAAGAAAGTCACAGATTATTTCCTAACACTGAAAGCACAAAGGATAAAATATTGGAAATGATTCCAGCTTGTGAGTATGACAATTCACCAAAGCACAGAAAAGATGCTTGCTCCACATCCTAAGTTATATGAGAAAAAGGAAACATTGTTCCAACTACTCTTGACAAGTTTTTTTTTAAAATAAAACACTCTAGGGGCACCTGGGTGGCTCAGATGGTCTGCCTTCGGCTCAGGTCATGATCTCAGGGTCCTGGGATCGAGTCCCGCATCGGGCTCCCTGCTCCTCGGGAGCCTGCTTCTCCCTCTGCCTCTCTCTCTCTCTCTCTCTGTCATGAATAAATAAAATCTTTTAAAAAAATAAATAAAACACTCTAATTCTTAATGTCTCATGTTTAATTTCGAGTACTAAGCAAATACTATTTTACAATTTTTTTTTCATTTTCCTAAACACTTGTAACCACAGGAAGAGTTTTTAATGTCTGAGCAAACATTTTCAAAGGTCACAGAGTAATAATTTTTCTTATTTA
Organism: Neomonachus schauinslandi; assembly: GCF_002201575.2. NCBI lineage: Eukaryota > Metazoa > Chordata > Mammalia > Carnivora > Phocidae > Neomonachus > Neomonachus schauinslandi. The sequence goes on along the minus strand of NC_058406.1, from coordinate 106,451,799 downwards.
ATAAAACTGCTTTAGGGGCACCTGGGTGGCTCAGTTGGTTAAGCATCTGACTTTGGCTCAGGTCATGATCTCGGGGTCCTGGGATCAAGTCCCATCAGGTTCTGTGCTCAGCAGGGAGTCTGCTTGTCCCTCTCTCTCTGCCCACCCCCCCACTCATGCTCTCTTGGTCTCTCTCTCAAAAAAATAAAATCTTTAAAAAAAATGCCTTGAACAGTTTCAGTTTGAATCGTCATTTTTACCACTCTGTAGTACTGTACAAAGGGATGACTGCCTGTATAGTAAGGCTGTATTATTTAATCATATTGTCAAGAGCAAACGTGTATCAAGGGTATGTAGGTTCCTAAGGGACACAGAAAAATCTATCAGGCCAGGTAATAAAGTCTCAAGAGGGAAATGTACTAGACTACTGCAATTTGGCTCTCCTACTGTTTAGTTCCCAGATTGTATGTTATGATCTACACACGTAGATCTCTTCTGTTACTACTCCCAAATTCCGCTCATTAATCTTGAAGATGGGGAAAACAAACTCATGTTGTCCAACCTTTTCGTAGAAGGGATGGGGAAAGCAAGGCTTAAGAGATCCAGTGGCATGCCTATCATGCCACAGTAATCTATCAGGGGCTGGCAGGGGAATTAAAACACTGCTAATCTAGTTCTTGTTCCCATATACACAATGCTACCCACTTCTGAAGAGAGTAATTAGTAAGTTTTATTTTGGTTTCATTTTTCAACCATATGGCTTACACAGACCCACTATCAAAGAAAAAATACTCCATTTTTTCCTGAGCTTCTCATTACTTAAAGATATTTTACAATCATCTACACTCAAAGACTAGAACACCACTGTAACACTAGTGTAACTTAAGTGATACGAAATTTTAAAATGTTTCACATTACAATGTATCCCAGATGGGATCCTGAGACAGAAAATCTACATTAGGTACTCTAATGTACAATCTTTATGTACTATCTTCACAACTTCTCTGTAAAACTGTTCTAAAATTTAAAATTTATTTTTTTTAAAGTACTGCACATACTTTTTTTTATCTACGTCTTTTCTTAGTGCTGGGATCTAATTAAATTTTTGAATCAAAGTTACTAAATGTACTAATAAATTTCTATTCCTTAAAGTAGTGTTTAAGCTATGTCCTATGAAATCCTCTTGACCCCCCCAAGGTGACTCTAGCCAGTGGGTCTCCACCACAGCCCAATTTCCATTCATAAGAAGCATCTAACAGTCCGAAACAAAGATTCTGCTAGAAAGAAAAGTGTGAAAGTCACTCTCAAGCATAAAAAGGAGTAAGATTCATGTTTGAGGAATATTCCAAATTCACAGTTCCTCATAACAGAAAGAACATTAAACTGAGGACCAAAAAAAAAACCCAAATTCTAATCTTGACTCCATCACTATGTACAATCTTGTATTTCTTTAGGCCTCAGTTTTCTCATCTGCAAAATAAGAAGACCAACGGTTCCCATTCTAATTAAAATTTTTTCTCCCCAATTTTTCTTCTAGTAAAAGGAAGGGTAATGCACCTTTAGATAATGCACATTAAAATATAATTCCTGGGGAGCCTCGGTGGCTCAGTTGTTAAGTGTCAGCCTTAGGCTCAGGTCATGATCCCAGGGTCCTGGGATCGAGCCCCACATCGGGCTCCCTGCTCAGCGGGAAGCCTGCTTCTCCCTCTCCCACTCCCCCTGCTTGTGTTCCCTCCCTTGCTCTCTCTGACAAATAAATAAAATCTTTAAAAAATAAAAAATAAATAAAATTCCTTAGAAAAGATCAAAAAATATTTGTCAGGTGTGTCTTCTTTTTGTCCTATCAAATAACTATTTTTATCCAAGATTACTTTGTCTATGTACATTTTTAAATGATTCTCTTTTTTACAAAGTTTTCTTTTTTTTTTGTAATCTCTTCACCCAAAATGGGGCTCAAACCCAAGACCCCGAGATCAAAACCATGTTCCTCAGACTGAGCCAGCCAGGCACCCCAAAACATGTACATTATTACATCCATCTAGCTCATCTCATTTTAATAAATTTCAAGTTACATCATTTATTTCACAATATACACATACTGTTTCCCTTCCATGCCACCAAGAAGCAAAGAATAAAAAAATATAACTAACAAAGTATAATTTAAAAAGTCCAAAGCTGCTTCTGCACTCATATCCGTCTCAGTTCAATACTGTCAATAATGTAAAGCACATAAACTGAGTAGAATAATTCTGAAATTTACCAGGGGAAGTTTTTAGTAATAGTTTCAAAATGAATTTCAGTGGTTTAAGAAAGCTCAAATGCCTAAATAACATCCTTATTAATTATGCTAAGGCTTCAAATTTCATAAATCTAAAAACAGAGTGAAAATATAATAATTGTGATGCTGAAGTATAAACTAGAAAACACAAGCATCCGATGTACGCATAAGGAAATATAACAATAATCAGCAACATCTTTATAATTTATATTTGACTTCCTTAAAAATGACTAAAAGTAGTTAACAAAAAGTATCTGCCATTAATATCATCTAATATTTGGTCTTTTCAAAATATTTCCACACTTTCTCATACATATAATGTTAAGGAAAAAATCATGTTTAAATAAACAATGCAATCCACAAAATTACTAATAACTATCAAATGACTATAACTCATAACTATCAAAACTAAATTTTCAAGAACCCATAGGTACTAAGCACAGTTCTTAAAAAGATACGGCCCATTCATAAGCACACAGGATTTCAAATAGCAAGTCTTAACAGTAAAACCTCATTTTTGAAATAATCCTTGTTTTACTAGTTCGCTCTGACCTCAAGTATATTTCTCAGTGCTAAAACTGTTAAAGATCTCATCACCTATGGCATCTGTAAATAAAGATGAGACTTAAAAGACACAATTTTTCATTAAAATATATGTTGAATGTATTCTGAGGTGTTCCAGTAACATACACTGCAACCTTCCATTTTTCAGCACAATATAGATTTAAAAATTCGTTTTCATGCAATGATGGCATGAATTATTAAATCACACTATTCTATAACCTGGTTTCAATAATGACTAGGAAAAATGAAAGATCAAACATATGTTTAAGTAGTAAAACTTAACATTTTCATTTTAACATTTTTTAAAATGGTCAAGCTTCGAAAATCTCAGCGTTAATATTTAATTTCAAAGTCTGTGATCATAGGAAACCACTTTACTCAGTACGAGAGAAGAGTTGAACAGCCTGAGAAACCACTTCTTCAATTAGCTTTTCCTTGCTCTATGCTTTTATTTTACTTGCACTACAGTTTTGCATTTAAATGAATAAAAAGACAACACGTATTCAGTCAGGTAGGAATGGTCATCCTTTCTCCGTTATTACAAAGATTAACAGTTCTCTTCTCAGTCCTCTCTTCCTCCACCCATATAAAAGCAAGCCCAAGGGAACGCAAGCCCCACTCTATCCATGACGCCCCTTACCCTGAAACCCTTCCTGGCCTGAGGTTGACACCGCCCACCTTGGGCCTCCTCTCCTCCCTCCCACACCGTCTTCCGCTCCGCAATCGGACCCGAACCCGCCAGACCCCGCGAGTGCGCCCGCGCCAGAGCCACCCCGCCCCCAGCCTGAGGACGCGCGGCCGACGCGCAAGCACGACCCACCGCCCCCTACGGCCGCCCCAAGCCCTGGGCGCCGGCGCCCGGCCCGCCCGGCCCCTCCCCGCTCCCGGGCTTCGCTCCACGGGGAGCCTGGTGTCCGAGAAGGCGCACTCCAGATTCTCCCACACAGTCAGTGCCCGGCCGCCAGCAGCAGGTGGAGGGGCAAAGCCGGGTTGGAGTGTGAAAGCAGGCAGCCCAACCAGGGAACCGACCTGTGGAGACCGCCATCTTCTCCTGCAGCCCGACGCAGCCGCCTGCACGCACAGCGACGTCAGTGCCACTTCCGGAAGCGCGCCGCTTCGCCCCCCGCCCTGCGGCGTCCCGGCGCGCGTCACCATGGGCTCCTCCCTCGGCGGCTTTCGCTCAGGTCACCTAGCCCAAGGGTATGCAGGGCCTCGGGGCTGTTTGGGCGGCTTCCTAAGCTACTACAGTTGATGGAAAGTAAAAGTCGAAAAGTCATTGGGACATCACGTTGAGTCAGCCATCCTAATGTAGAGCAAAAAGGCAAAGAGAAAATATTTGTTAAAAGGCATGTGCAATGGAGGGAGGGGAAAATTTTCTTTTAATTTTTTTTTTTTAATTTTTTAAAAAAGGCATGTGCAGTGCGGCTGCAATCCCTAATACGGCAACCACGTGTATTATGAGCTCGTGCCTGGAGATGTGCTGTAAGGGAGACAGCGCAGGTTTGCAAAACCCTAACTGTTTAACAATTCATGTAAAGAACATCTCGTTAAGAATGTTTTATGTTGATTAAATATGGAAATAATATTTTGATATATTGAATTAAAAGAAGCATATTATTAAAAGTCAAAACAAAATAGGGCATTGACAATTCTGTGTTGAAAAATGATTCAAAGGCGTTCAACAGAAAATTTAAAGAGCCCCTTAGAATTAAATGAATTTATTGCATTCATATTTTACTTTTGAGATATGCATGATAGTGAAACACTAAAATCTATGTCTAAGTCGGAAAGTTCTTTCAAAAACGTCTAAAATAAAATTTCTCAGTAATTAGGAAGCATGTCATTCAAAAAGCAAAGATTTTACATCCTTAGTTTTCACTAAAGTGACACAGAAATGTTGCCATCTGGTATTATGTAACTATCATGGCTCTTAATACCATCCTCACAAATATAATTAGTAATATTTGATACTACCATCCCCATTTTATAAGAAATGAAACTAAACCCCAAAGAACTGAAATGACTTTCCTAACAGCGTGAATCTACCAGTACTTATAAAAGAGCTGGAATTCGGACAAAATTCTCATTCCCAAGTTAATGCTCTTTTCATTCCCAGTTGCCCTTACAATGCTGGTCCTGATTGTAGATGCTGATGCTGCTATAGTAGTATTCAGGAGTCTGAAGTTTTTACTTTTAGTGGTTCTTAGTTCTTTCCATCCCACATACTTATTTACCCCATCTTTTTTAAGATTTTATTTATTTATTTGACAGAGTGAGAAAGCACAAGCAGAGGGATCGGTGGAGGGAGAAGGAGAAGCAGGCTTCCCACTGAGCAGGGAGCCCGATGGGGGACTCGATCCCAGGACCCTGGGATCATGACCTGAGCCAAAGGCAGACGCTTAACTGACTGAGCCACCCAGGCACCCCTACCCCATCTCTTAACCTGTGTCTGAAGCTTTGGGAAAGAAAGGCCCTATTCTTAATTTCTGAACTTGGAGTGCCAGCTGCTTTTTCTTTGTAGTCAGTCCCATCTCTGTCCCATAATGTGAAGTGACACTATACAGCATTCTTCTAATGTTTGTTTCACTCTTTGTGGTAGGCAGACCTCTGAGATGGCTCCCAATGATCCCCTCCTGGTGTTCATGCCCTTGTTTTTTATAATTCCCTTGCCTTTTATGGGGGCTGAGTTTACTAACTAGCTTTCAGTGAATAAAGTAAAACAGGAGTGCTGGGATATCACTTTTGAGATTATGTTTTAGAAAGACTAGATTCCATCTACAGCACTCTCTCTTGCTCTCTTGCTTCCCCCGAGGGTCACCAGCTGCCATATGGAGAGCTACCCTAGAGAGAAGCCCAGGTGGCAAGGAACTGATATCAGCTTCTGGCCAACAGCGTTGGAGGAAGTAAGGCGTTCAGTTCAACAGCCATGAAGAACTAAATCCTGTCAACAAACATAAGGGTGAGCTTGAAAGCATACCCTGCCCTAGTCAAGTCTTCAGATGACACTGCAGTCCTGGCCATCACCTAATTGCCTAGGACACCTAGGACCCAGCTAAGGCATGCCCAGATTCCTGACCCACAGAAAATAAGATAATACATGTTTGCTGTTTTAAGCTGCTAAGTTTTGGGACAATTTGTTATGCAGCAATAAGAAACGAATACATTCTCCCTGCTTACTGTTACTTTGTGTTAACTATTCTTACAAACATTGTTCGAGTAACCATTATCATACATTTTTCACAGATGTCCACTTACATTTGGATGTTGATGAACTTCTGCTGACATATATTTACCATCTTATTAGGGCAGACTGATGGATAATGGCATTTAATAGCTTAAATCCTCTCCTCCCCACAACAGAATCAAAATTATCAACTAGCAAAACATTGACCAAATTCAATTCTACTTTACCAGTTGTAAATATTTTCTCAGGAAATGCTTGAATCTTAAAAACAAAATACACAGGGACACCTGAGTGGCTCAGTCAGTTAAACATCTGCCTTCAGTTCAGGTCATGATCCCAGGGTCCTGGGATCAAGTGCGGCATCTCCCTCTGCCTGCCACTCCCCCTGCTTGTGCCCTCGTGCACTCTCTCTCTCTCTCTCTGACAAGTAAATAAATTAAATCTTTAAAAAAATAAAATAAAAAATAGACACCCTTTAAAAAAAATACATAAATGTTGTCTTCACATTTTATAAACAAGACTGGCAAAGCCAATAGTAGTCCTACCATTTTCCTACCTATTGTTCTTTGAAGAGCAAATTACAATCTATGGGAGGAAGTCAGATTTTGTGTAACTTGAAAACAAAAATGCTCAATTTTTGCTTATTCACAATAGTATGTAAGAGCAACAAGCCTCAGTGACAATGAGGAAAAACTAGGGGGAAAAGTTACTTCAAATTTTTTGGGAGTTGAAGAAACAGAAGAAAACAAAAAAGAAAATTGGGTGAAGGAAGAATAAAATCACAGAAATAAAAAAAAATTGACTAATCTAATACAACTTTGATCAATACGGAACTTAAATTGAAGAAAGAAGCAAATCAAAAGCTGTCTAGAGTGTTAGAAACAGTCAAAGAACAACTGTGGAAGCAAAGTCTGGTATTTGTGGGGTATCAGCATGAGGCAAGGGACAGTGTGAAGGGCTCAAGAACCCGGGAGATTCAGGAAAGGCCAAGGTGAGCAATGGGTGTAGGTTCCCCCATCACCTTCCAGCACAGCTCCCTCAGCTCTTCAGTGTGCAATGAAGAAATGATGGATTTGGAATCAGAGAGATCTAAGTGCAACCACTTGTTTACCTTGTGACGTTAAAAAAGGCATTGAATCTCTTTAATCTCCAGTTTCCCACCAGTGAAATAGAAGTGATCTTAGGATTTATACTTAACACATATATTTTAAATGTAGTATCTGGCAATCAAATGTGCACAATAAATTGTTGCCATTCTTATGATGATTATACCATAAAAGAAAACTATTCTTTTTCCTAGTAGGCAAATAATTTTTATAGGCATTTTGTGTTTTCCTTTGGCTCTGGCTGCGAAGAAACTCAAAACCAAATCTCTAGCACCTGTCTAGGAAATGTTCATGGTATATAATGTATGTTCCGACTTCACCTTTTCAATTCACTTTGTTTTCTCATTTATTCCATGTCACAATTTACACTTATTTGGTTCCTTATCTTGGTATTTACTATACTGTACTGTAAACTACCACAAAGTCTCTTTTTTAGAAAGAAGTACGGTATTAATAAATGATAAATTAGCTATTTATTAGCTTTTGAGTTCTATATAACCACTGGATAACTGGTATATGTCATTTCCTAATCCCTTCTTGAGAAAAAATGCCCTATCATGTGCTTTAGTGGAAGAGACCCTAAGCTGTTCCTTGAACAAAAGTGGTCCAGCTGCAACAGTTAAACCACTTCCTGCCAGCTACAGCTAATATACCATTCCAGGGCACCCATTCTATTGACTGACTAGCAGCCTATGTGAAGGTCTGTCACAACAAACATGTTTGACCTTGGTCAAACATGAATATCTCTCCCCCAACCCTCTCTCTATCTATCTCTCCCTCATCTATCCGGGAAAATACAGAAAACAACTATGGATGGAAGCAGAAAGAAAAGAATGACATACGAGAAGATGCAGAGACACAAAAAAGTCACAGAATCCCTTTAATGGCAACTTGAAGGCATTACGCAGACTAGGTCCTTAGATCCATGTTGGCTCCTTCTAGTTGCCAAAATAACTCTTCCTCTTCTTCCAACAGTAGAAGTACAACTCCCATGAAGTTCCTGCCTCCCTCATTGTCATTAATATTTGTGCTGGACTGTCTAAGGCACTGCATGATCCTAGGATGTTCATGCCCTAGGATGTTCCCTTCCCCTTGAGTGTGAACAGGACTTGTGGCTTGTCTTTTTTTCTTTTCCAGCTTTATTATTATTGACAAATTAAAAACGTGTATATTTAACATAACGTGATGTTTTGATATATTTATACACTGTGAAATGATTCATAATCAAGCTATATACATCACTCACATAATTACCAATTTCTCAAGTGATGAGAACACTTAAGACTCACTCTCTTAGGGGTGCCTGGGTGGTTCAGTTGGTTAAGCGTCTGACTTCGGCTCAGGTCATGATCCCAGGGTGCTGGAATTGAGCCCTGTGTCAAGCTCCCTGCTCATTGAGGAGTCTGCTTCTTCCCTCACCTTCTGCCCCTCCCCCTATTTGTGTTTTCTCTCAAATAAATAAATAAAATCTTAAAAAGAAAGATTTACTCTCTTAGCAAATTTGAAGTATATAATACATTATTATTAACTATAGTCCCCGTGCTGTAAATTAGGTCTCCAGAACTTATTTGTCCTATTACTGGAAGTTTGTAACTTTTAATGAGTATCTCCGCACATCTCCTATATCCCAGCCCCTGGCAATCACCATTTACTCTCTGTTACCATCATATTTTTATTTAAGATTCCACATATAATTGAGACCATACAAAATGTTTTACTGTGTCTGGCTTATTTCACTTAACATAATATCCTCCAGGTTCATCAATAGCATTTACAAATAGCAGGATTTCCTTCTTTTTTAAAGAGGATAAATATTCCATTGTAGGTATACACATCTCATTTTCTTTATTTGTTTGTCAACAAACACTTTGATTGCTTACATGTTTTGGCTACTGGGAATAATGCTGCAATGAACATGGAAGTGCAGATATCTCTTCAAGATGGTGATTTTATTTCCTTCAGATATGTACCCAGAAGCAGGATTGCTGGATCATATGGTAGTTCTATTTTTAATTTTTTGAGCAACTTCCATATTGTTTCCCATAGTGGCTGTACTAGAACTTTGTCTTTAATCATTAGAGAATATGGTAAAGTGATGGGATATCACTTGTGCAATTATGATACCTACTATTGTAATGATCATCTTACAAGGAAGTTTTTTCCTTTGCTGGATTTGAAAAGGCAAGCTACAATGTTGCAAGCTTTGCTTTGGAGAGGGCCATGTGTCAAGAAACTGAGGGCAGCCTCTGGCTTAGAGCCACCAAGAAACTGAGGCCCTCAGTCTGATGGTGTGCAAGAAACTGAATACTTCTAACAACCGCATGAGCCTGGAAGCAGCTTCTTCCCCTCAAGCCTTTAAAGGAGACCACAGACCCTGAACTGACACATAGATTGAAGCCCTGCAGAGGACCAGTTGAGCCAGGCCCCAGACTCCTGACTCCCGATGCTGTGAAAAATAAATGTGTGTTAAAAAAATAATAATAAAAAAAATAAAAATAAATGTGTGTTGTTTAGGCTACCAAGTTGGTGATAATTGGTTATACAGCAATAAAAACTAATACTGTAAAAAAAAAAAAAAACTAATACTGTGTCCTTATATAAAGTCACCATGACTTGACAAAGCCTGAGGGAGTCTTTTTATTTTTTTGACAAAGGAACCTGACATAATAACCTAACTAGAATTTCTTATCACTATGGGGAAAAAAACCCCAATATCATCAAATTATTAAATATACTTTCCCCAAGCTTGTTTTCACAATTCCCACTGATCTCAGCATTATATTGCATACCTAGATTGCAACAGCCTCTCAGCTGAACTATCCTAAATATCAATGTTTCTTAAACATTGCCTTTATTCTGTCCTTTCTGATTGAGAAGACCTACATTTGCTCCGTTTTGCCTACAACCAGGTTCACAATAAGTTCCATATTTGTTGTCAATCCTGATCAATTCATAATGGCTACCTGAAGAGCTATTTGGAGAAATCTAAGGCTATATTCATGCTCAGCAGAAAAAGAAGTGCTGTCATCAAAAGTTGAAGTCTAACATAGAGAGTTACAGCAAATAACTCTCTACTTAACAACCCGGACAAGGATATCGAACCCAAATACCTGACCTTCACAACCTTCCAGAATCCAACCTCTGCTGACCTCTCCTGTATTGTTTCTCATCACTCTCCAATGGTCAACCCGCACTTTACTCAAGCCATCTCTCAGGTATGCCATTGCTATTGCTATGTGCTAATTGCCACGTTCATGCTTATATCTCTACCTTAGATTTCCCCTCTCATCTCTTATCTTCCAATATCCTGTCCTTATTCCAGGCCAAATTCAAATTCTACTTTCCTGAATCCTTTTCTGGTTAATTTTTCTTGTCCCTTCATTAAACTGCTCTACCTCTTCTAGTCTGTATTAAGGAGGTAGTACAGAAAATGCAGACATCTTCTATCGGCAACATAAAAATCAGATCCATTTAAAGTCAGTTAACTTGTCGACTCAGGAAGTTGTAAGGCCTCAAAAACCAATGCAATCATGGATTTTCTCACAAATGGGAAGCTTAGCACCTGTGATTGAAACACTCTTGTGCACATATACACACACAAAACCTCATTATCCATTCTGGGAATATTTCTGTCTTCTCAGAATTTTAAAGCTATCTTCTCTGTGTTGCCCTTTTATGTAGCTGGGCTTTTTTTTTTTCCTCCTGTTTGGGACAAATTTCAATCATTTAAAGTCTTTGCTCCAAAGCTTACCTTTCTCCACTGTTGTTATCTTTTCCCTGCTTAAAAGCCTTCCGATATTGAAATGCTGTCCAATAATGGAATCTGATGGTTAATTCCCAGTGCTCATCCTACTTGACCTGCAAGCAGATGGTAGCATAATTGACCATTCTGTTATCTGAGAACCACTTTTTCATTTGGCTTCAAACTTATCACATTTTCCTGGTATTTTAAGGGTAACTGGGATTCATTTTAATCAAAAATGATAGGACACATAGAGAAATGACTGTCATGAAGAAAAAAATTTGTTATACTCACAGTTCCCTAGAAAAAGTAGGCATGGACATCCCTGTCGTGTTCCTGACCTTAGGGGAAAAGTTCTGTTTTTCCCCATTTTCAGTCAAGAAATGAGCAGAAGACATCAATAGACATTTCTGCAAAGAAGACATACAAATGGCCAACAGACACATGAAAAAATCCTCAACATCACTCAACATCAGGGAAATACAAATCAAAACCAAAATGAGATACCACCTCACACTGGTCAGAATGGCTAAAATGAACAACTCAGGAAACAATAGATGTTGACGAGGATGTGGAGAAAGGGAAACCCTCTTACACTACACTATTGGTGAGAATGCAAACTGGTGCAGCCACTTTGGAAAACAGTGTGGAAGTTCCTCAAAAAGTTAAAAATAGAGCTGCCCTAAAACCCAGCAATTGCACTACTAGATATTTATCCAAAGAATACAAACATAGTGATTCAAAGAGGCACATACACCCCACTGTATATAACAGCAATGTCCACAATAGCCAAACTATGGAAAGGGCCCAGATATCCATCGACAGAGGAATGGATAAAGAAGATGTGGTATGTAATGGAATAGTACTCAGCCATCAAAAAGAATGAAATTTCACCATTTGTAACGACCTGGATGGAAATAGAGGGTATTATGCTAAGTGAAATAAGTAAATCAGGGAGGTGCCTGGGTGGCTCAGTTGGTTAAGCATCTGCCTTCAGCTCAGGTCATGATCCCAGGGTACTGGGATTGAGCCCCACATCAGGCTCCCTCTCCCACCACCCTTCCCCCTCACTCATGCTCTCTCTCTCTCAAATAAATAAAATCTTAAAAAAAAAAAAAAACAGACAAGGAGGCAAACCATAAGAAACTCTTAACTATAGGAAACAAACTGAGGTTGCTGGAGGGGAGGTGGGGGGATGGGGTAACTGGGTGATGGGCATTAAGGAGGGCACTTGAAGTGATGAGCACTGGGTGTTGTATGCAACTGATGAAACACTGAATTCTACCCCTGAAACTAATAATACAGTATATGTTAATTAAATTGAATTTAAATAAAAAAATTAAAAAACAGAAGTAGGCATGGTATATCATGTTGGGCCACATGGGGAAGCACCAGTCAGTCAGGAGACAGAGGGCGTAAGGGAGAAATGTAGGCAAGAATCTTTATTGTGGATTCCACAAGAAAGAATGGACAAGGCAGGATAAGCAGGTTTAGGACTGACTAATTTAAATAATTTCAGTGGGTTCTGGAACATAGGGGACGTCCTTAGGGACGTAAGGCATAGGGGATGCCTTACTCTGGAGTGATTAAGGCAGGAAATAGTGACCCAGAATGTCTAATAAAGGAGGTGATGCGGGTGTAAACTCTAGATTGTTTGGTTTGCTTTTGAAAGGCACAATCCCAGGAGAGTTATTTACCATCTTTAGGAATTAACTAACCCTGAAGTGGGCCATCCCTCAAGGGCCAACAAGACCAAAGGATATCAAAGCATTGAAATACAGAAAATAAAAAGACATAGTTAATACTTCTTCTCTTCCTCCTACATCACTGGCCATTCCTTCTGAGTCTCCTTTTATGATTTCTCCTTTTCTCTACGAATCAAAACAGTGAGGGCTAGTTCTCAGTCCTTAGAAATTTTTTCTCTCTCCACAGTCACTTAGTGACATCTAGACTCATGGTGTCTTGTTGCTTTGCCTCCAAAATGGTCCTTCATTTCTCCTTCTATCACATCATGTATTCGGTCCATCTGGAAGTTCTGCTGGCCCTACCTTTCAAATATATCTGACATACTACACTCTTCATGGTCTCCATTTTTCCTGCCCTGCTGTAAGCCTCCCATGTCTCTCACCTGGCTTATTACAAGAGCCTCTCTGCTGCTACACTTCCCCCAAATAGCTCATTCCTTTTTCTTTTTTTATTTTTTTCATTGTTATGTTAATCACATACATTACATCATTAGTTTTTGATGTAGGGTTCCATGATTCATTGTTTGTGCATAACACCCAGTGCTCCTTGGAGAACATACCCCTTTTATTTTTTATTTTTTTTTACAAATCAAAGTGTTCTAACTTTATTTTTTTTTAATATTATTATGTTATGTTAGTCACCATACAATACATCATTGGTTTTTGATGTGGTGATCCACGATCCATTGTTTTCATATAACACCCAGTGCTCCATGCAGTACGTGCCCTCCTTAATACCCAGAACCCAGCTAACTAATCCCCCCTCCCACCTCCCCTCTAAAACTCTGTTTGTTTCTCAGAGTCCATAGTCTCTCATGGTTCATCTCTCCCTCCAAATCCACCCCCCAATTTTTCCCTTCCTTCTCCTAATGTCCTCCATGCTATTCCTTATGTTCCACAAATAAGTGAAACCAAAGGATAATTGACTTTCTCTGCTTGACTTATTTCACTTAGCATAATCTCCTCCAGTCCCATCCATGCTGATGTAAAAGTTGGGTATTCAACCTTTCTGATGGCTGAGTAATATTCCATTGTATATATGGACAACATCTTCTTTATCCATTCATCTGTTGAAGGGCATCTCGGCTCTTTCCACAGTTTGGCTATTGTGGACGTTGCTGCTATGAACACTGGGGTGTATATGGCTCTTCTGTTCACTACATCTGTGTCTTTGGGGTAAATACCCAGGAGTGCAATTGCTGGGTCATAGGGTAGCTCTATTTTTAAATTTTTGAGGAACCTCCACACTGTTTTCCAAAGTGGCTGTACCAACTTGCATTCCCACCGACAGTGCAAGAGGGTTCCCCTTTCTCCACAACCTCTCCAACATTTGTTGTTTCTTTCCCTGTCCATTTTTGCCATTCTAACTGGTGTAAGGTGGTATCTCAGTGTGGTTTTGATTTGGATTTCCCTGATGGCTAATGATGATGAACATTTTTTCATGTGTCTGTTAGCCATTTGTATGTCTTCTTCAGAGAAGTGTCTGTTCATCTCTTCTGCCCACTTTTTGACTTGATTATTCATTTTTTGGGTGTTGAGTTTGAGAAGTTCTTTATAGATCTTGGATACCAGCCCTTTATCTGTAGTGTCATTTGCAAATATCTTCTCCCATTCTATGGGTTGCCTGTTTGTTTTGTTGACTATTTCCTTTGCTGTGCAGAAGCTTTTTATCTTGATGAAGTCCCAAAAGTTCATTTTGCTTTTGTTTCACTAGCTTTTGGAGATGTATCTTGAAAGAAGTTGCTGTGGGTGATGTCAAAGAGGTTACTGCCTATGTTCTCCTCTAGGATTTTGATGGATTCCTGTCTCACATTGAGGTCTTTCATCCACTTTGAGTTTATCTTTGTGAATGGTGTTAGAGAATGGTTGAGTTTCATTCTTCTGCATGTGGCTGTCCAATTTTCCCAGCACCATTTATTGAAGAGACTGTCTTCTTTCCATTGCATGTTTTTTCCTGCTTTGTCAAAGATTATTTGACCATAGAGTTGAGGGTCCATATCTGGGTTCTCTATTCTGTTCCATTGGTCTATATGTCTGTTTTTGTGCCAGTACCATGCTGTCTTGGTGATGACGGATTTGTAACATACCTTGAAGTCGGGCACCGGGATGCCCCCAGCTTTGTTTTTCTTTTTCAACATTTCCTTGGCAATTCGGGGTCTTTTCTGATTCCATACAAATTTTAGGATTGTTTGTTGCAGCACTTTGAAAAACGTCATTGGAATTTTGATTGGGATGGAATTGAAGGTATAGATTGCTCTGGGTAGCATAGACATTTTAACAATGTTTATTCTTCTGATCCATGAGCATGGAATATTTTTCCATCTTTTTGTGTCTTCTTCAATTTCTTTCATGAGTGTTTTGTAGTTCCTAGAGTATAGATCCTTTACCTCTTTGGTTAGGTTTATTCCGAGGTATTTTATGGTTTTTGGTGCTCTTGTAAATGGAATTGTTTCCCTAAGTTCTCTTTCTACAGATGCGTTGTTAGTCTATAAGAAAGCAACTGATTTCTGTGCATTGATTTTGTATTCTGCCACCTTACTGAATTGCTGGATGAGTTCTAGTAATTTGGGGGTGGAGTCTCTTGGGTTTTCCACATAAAGTATCATGTCGTCTACGAAAAGAGAAGAGTTTGACTTCTTCTTTGCCAATTTGAATACCTTTTATTTCTTTTTGTTGTCTGATCGCTGTTGCTAGGACTTCTAGTACTATGTTGAACAACAGTGGTGAGAGTGGGCATCCTTGACGTGTTCCTGATCTTAAGGGAAAGGCTTTCAGCTTTTCCCCATTGAGGATGATATTCGCTGTGGGTTTTTCATAGATGGATTTTATGAACTTGAGGAATGTTCCCTCTATCCCTATACTCTGAAGAGTTTTAATCAGGAAAGGATGTTGTATTTTGTCAAATGCTTTTTCTGCATCAATTGAGAAGACCATATGGTTCTTCTCCCTCCTCTTATTAATGTAAGAACGTGCCCCCTTTAATACCCATCACCAGGCTAACCCATCCTCCCACCCCCCCCCAGAACCCTCAGTTTGTTTTTCAGAGTCCATCGTCTCTCATGCTTCGTCTCCCCACTGATTTCCCCCCCTTCATTCTAACCTCCTCCTATCTTCTTTTTTTTTTCTTAACATATATTGCATTACTTGTTTCAGAGGTACAGGTCTGTGATTCAACAGTCTTGCACAATTCACAGCGCTCACCAGAGCACATACCCTCCCCAACGTCTATCACCCAGCCACCCATCCCTTCCACCACACCCCCACTCCAGCAACCCTCAGTTTGTTTCCTGAGATTAAGAATTCCTCATATCAGTGAGGTCATATGATATCTGTCTTCTGATTGACTTATTTCGCTCAGCATAACACCCTCAAGTTCTATCCACATTGTTGCAAATGGCAAGATTTCATTCCTTTTGATGGCTGCATAATATTCCATTGTATATATATACCACCTCTTCTTTATCCATTCATCTGTCACTGGACATCTTGGTTCTTTCCACAGTTTGGCTATTGTGGACATTGCTGCTATAAACATCGGAGTGCACATACCCCTTCGGATCCCTACATTTGTATCTTTGGGTTAAATACCCAGTAGTGCAATTGCTGGATCATAGGGTAGCTCTATTTTCAACTTTTTGAGGAACCTCCATACTGTTTTCCAGAGTGGTTGCACCAGCTTGCATTCCCACCAACAGTGTAGGAGGGTTCCCCTTTCTTCGCATCCCGGCCAACATCTGTCCTTTCCTGACTTGTTAGTTTTAGCCATTTGGACCCGTGTGAAGTGGTATCTCATTGAGGTTTTGATTAAGATTGCCCTGATGCCAAGCGATGTTGAGCACTTTTTCATGTGTCTGTTGACCGTTTGGATATCTTCCTCTAAAAATGTCTGTTCGTATCTTCTGCCCATTTCTTGATTGGATTATTTGTTCTTTGGGTGTGGAGTTTGATAAGTTCTTTATAGATTTTGGATACTAGCCCTTTATCTGATATGTCATTTGCAAATATCTTGTCCCATTCTGTCGGTTGTCTTTTGGTTTTGTTGACTGTTTCCTTTGCTGTGCAAAAGCTTTTTATCTGGATGAAGTCCCAATAGTTCATTTTTGCCCTTGCTTCCCTTGCCTTTGGTGATGTTTCTAAGAAGAATTTGCTAGGGCTGAGGTCAAAGAGGTTGCTGCCTGTGTTCTTCTTTAGGATTTTGATGGACTCCTGTCTCACATTGAGGTCTTTCAACCATTTGGAGTCTATTTTTGTGTGTGGTGTAAGGAAATGGTCCAGTTTCATTCTTCTGCATGTGGCTGTCCAATTTTCCCAACACCATTTGTTGAAGAGACTGTCTTTTTTCCACTGGACATTCTTTCCTGCTTTGTCAAAGATGAGTTGACCATAGAGTTGAGGGTCCATTTCTGGGCTCTCTATTCTGTTCCTTTGATCTATGTGTATGTTTTTGTGTCAGTACCATACTGTCTTGATGATGACAGCTTTGTAATAGAGCTGGAAGTCCGGAATTGTGATGCCGCCAGCTTTGCCTTTCTTTTTCAACATTCCTCTGGCTATGCGGGGTCTTTTCCGGTTCCATACAAATTTTAGGATTATTTCTTCCATTTCTTTGAAAAAAGTGGATGGTATTTTGATAGGGATTGCATTGAATGTGTGGATTGCTCTAGGTAGCATTGACATCTTCACAATATTTGTTCTTCCAATCCATGAGAAAGGAACATTTTTCCATTTCTTTGTGTTTTCCTCAGTTTCTTTCCTGAGTATTTTATACTTTTCTGAGTACAGATTCTTTGCCTCTTTGGTTAGATTTATTCCTAGGTATCTTATGGTTTTGAGTGCAATTGTAAATGGGATGGACTCATTAATTTCTCTTTCTTCTGTCTCGTTGTTGGTGTATAGGAATGCCACTGATTTCTGTGCATTGATTTTGTATCCTGCCACCTTACTGAATTCCTGTATGAGTTCTAGCAGTTTGGGGTGGAGTCTTTTGGGTTTTCCACATAAAGTATCATATCATCTGCAAAGAGTGAGAGTTTGACTTCTTTACTGATTTGGATACCTTTGATTTCTTTTTGTTGTCTGATTGCTGTGGCTAGGACTTCTAATACTATGTCGAATAGCAGTGGTGATAGTGGACATCCCTGCCGTGTTCCTGACCTTAGGGGGAAAGCTCTCAGTTTTTCCCCATTGAGAATGATATTTGCTGTAGGTTTTTCATGAATGAATTATTATCAATTATGATATTGAGGTATGTACCTTCTATCCCTGTACTCTGAAGGGTTTTGATCAAGAAAGTATGCTGTACTTTGTCAAATGCTTTTTCTGCATCTATTGAGAGGATCATATGATTCTTGTTCTTTCGTTAATATATTGTATCACATCGATTGATTTGTGGATGTTGAACCAAACTTGCAGCCTAGGGATAAATCCCACTTGGTCATGGTGAATAATCCTTCTAATGTAGTGTTGGATCCTATTGGCTAGTATTTTGGTGAGAATTTTTGCATCCATGTTCATCAAGGGTATTGGTCTAGAATTCTCCTTTTTGATGGGGTCTTTGTCTGGTTTGGGGATCAAGGTAATGGTGGCCTCATAAAATGGGTTTGGAAGCTTTCCTTCCATTTGTATGTTTTAGAACAGTTTCAGAAGAATAGATATTAATTCTTCTTTAAATGTTTGGTAGAATTCCCCTGGGAAGCCACCTGGCCCTGGGCTTTTGTTGGGAGACTTTTGATGACTGCTTCAATTTCCTTAGTGGTTATAGGTCTGTTGAGGTTTTCTATTTCTTCCTGGTTAAGTTTTGGTAGTTGATACATCTCTAGGAATGCATCCATTTCTTCCAGATTATCTAATTTGCTGGCGTATAGTTGCTTATAATATGTTCTTATAATATTTTGTATTTCTTGGGTGTTGGTTGTGATCTCTCCTCTTTCTCTCATGATTTTGTTGATTTGGGTCATTTCCCTTTTCTTTTTGATAAGTCTGGCCAGGGGTTTATCAATCTTGTTAATTCTTTCAAAGAACCAGCTCCTAGTTTTATTGATCTGTTCTACTGTTCTTTTGGTTTCTATTTCATTGATTTCTGCTCTGATCTTAACTATTTCTCTTCTCCTGCTGGATTTAGGCTTTATTTGCTGTTCTTTCTCCAGCTCCTTTAGGTGTAGGGTTAGGTTGTGTACTTGAGACCTTTCTTGTTTCTTGAGAAAGGCTTGTATTGCTATATACTTTCCTCTTAGGACTGCCTTTGCTGCATCCCAAAGATTTTGAATAGTTGTGTTTTCATTTTCATTGCTTTCCATGAATTTTTTAAATTCTTCTTTAATTTCCTGGTTGACCCATTCATTCTTTAGTAGGATGCTCTTTAGCCTCCATGTATTTGAGTTCTTTCCGACTTTCCTCTTGTGATTGAGTTCTAGTTTCAAAGCATTGTGGTCTGAAAATAGGCAGGGAATAATCCCAATCTTTTGGTACTGGTTGAGACCTGATTTGTGACCTAGAATGTGATCTATTCTGGAGAATGTTCCATGGGGACTAGAGAAGAATGTGTATTCTGTTGCTTTGGGACGGAATGTTCTGAATATGTCTCTGAAGTCCATTTGGTCCAGTGTGTCATTTAAAGTCTTCATTTCCTTGTTGATCTTTTGCTTGGATGATCTGTCCATTTCAGTGAGGGAGGTGTTAAAGTCCCCCACTATTATTGTATTGTTGTCAACATGTTTTTTTGCTTTTGTTCTTAATTGGCTTATATAATTGGCTGCTCCCATGTTAGGGGCATAGATATTTACAATTGTTAGATCTTCTTGTTGGATAGACCCTTTAAGTAGGATATAGTGTCCTTCCTCATCTCTTATTACAGTCTTTGGTTTAAAATCTAATTTGTCTGATATAAGAATTGCCACCCCAGCTTTCTTTTGGTGTCCATGAGCATGGGAAATGGTTTTCCACCCCCTCACTTTCAATCTGGGGGTGTCTTTGGGTCTAAAATGAGTCTCTTGCAGACAGCATATTGATG
Source organism: Neomonachus schauinslandi (assembly GCF_002201575.2). Taxonomy (NCBI): domain Eukaryota; kingdom Metazoa; phylum Chordata; class Mammalia; order Carnivora; family Phocidae; genus Neomonachus; species Neomonachus schauinslandi. Next base: position 106,432,192 of record NC_058406.1, on the reverse strand, counting down.
GGTCTTTTTAATCCAATCTGATACCCTTTGTCTTTTTATTGGGGCATTTAGCCCATTTACATTCAGGGTAACTATTGAAAGATAGGAATTTAGTGCCATTGTATTGCCTGTAAGGTGACTGTTACTGTATATTGTCTCTGTTCCTTTCTGGTCTATGTTGCTTTTAGGCTCTCTCTTAGAGGACCCTTTTCAATATTTCTTGTAGGTCTGGTTTCGTGTTTGCAAATTCCTTTAGTTTTTGTTTGTCTTGGAAGCTTTTTATCTCTCCTTCTATTTCCAATGACAGCCTAGCTGGTTATAGTATTCTTGGCTGCATATTTTTCTCTTTTAGTGCTCTGAATATATCATGCCAGTCCTTGCTGGCCTGCCAGGTCTCTGTGGATAGGTCTGTTGCCAGTCTAATGTTTCTACCATTGTAGGTTATAGATCTCTTCTCCCGAGCTGCTTTCAGGATTTTTTCTCTGTCTCTGAGACTTGTAAGTTTTACTATTAGATGTCGCGGTGTTGACCTATTTTTATTGATTTTGAGAGGGGTTCTCTGTGCCTCCTGGATTTTGATGCCTGTTTCCTTCCCCAAATTAGGGAAGTTCTCTGCTATAATTTGCTCCAGTATACCTTCTGCCCCTCTCTCTCTTTCTTCTTCTTCTGGGATCCCAATTATTCTAATGTTGTTTCGTCTTATGGTATCGCTTATCTCTCGATTTCTGCCCTCGTGATCCAGTAGTTGTTTATCTCTCTTTTTCTCAGCTTCTTTATTTTCCTTCATTTGGTCTTCTATATCACTGATTCTCTCTTCTGCCCTATTTATCCTAGCAGTTAGTGCCCCCATTTTCAATTGCACCTCATTAATAGCCTTTTTTATTTCAACTTTGTTAGATTTTAGTTCTTTTATTTCTCCAGAAAGGGTTTCTCTAATAACTTCCATGCTCCTTTCTAGCCCAGCTAGTATCTTTAAAATCATGATTCTGAACTCTAGGTCCAACATCGTAGTAATGTCCATATTTGAGTAGGTCTACCTCTTTTTCTTGAGGTAATTTTTTCCATCTTGTCATTTTGTCCAGAGGAGAATAGATGAATGAGAGAACAAAATGCTAACAAGGTAACAACGTCCCCAGAAAATATACTCTAAACAAATCAAAAAAGACCTGAAACCAGGGGGAAAGAAAGGGAAAGAAAGAAAAAAGAAAAAGAAAAAAAAAGAAAAAGATAAAGATAAGAACAGAACAAAACAAAAAAAACAGAATATGATCAAATATGATCAGGCTGGTGCATAGATCAGTGCCACACACTAGATTTTGGGTGTATTTTGGTCTGTTAGAAGAAAGTGCTTCCCAAAATTTTAAAGAAAGAAAAACTTATATATGTACAAAAATAAGGGTTAATATGATGAAAGGATGGAATATGACTGTAAAGATGAAAATTATAAAAAATTTTATAAAAGGAATTGATAAGATAAGAAGTTGTTTGAAAAAAGAAAGAAGAGGATTTTTTTAGAAAAGGGAGATAATGTGATCACACAGGAGACTAGAACAAAGCCATACACTAGAGATTTAGGGTATATTTTGATCTGTTAGAAGAAACTGTATCTCAAAATTTTAAAGAGAGAACAACTTATATATATATATGCCAAAAATAAGGGTAACTACTATGAAGGGATAGAATATGACTCTGAAAATGAAAAATAAAAATGTTTTTTAAAAAAGGGATTGATAAGATGTTGGTTGAAAAAGGGAAAAAGAAAAATTCAAAAAAAAAAAGAGAGTTAAAAAAAATTAATTTTGAAAGACTAAAGAATCATGGTAAAAAAACCATGGATTCTATGTGCAGTATTCCCCTAGCACTGGAGTTCTGCCGTTCTCATTGCTTGGTAAACTTGGTCTTGGTTGGCTGTTCTTGCTGATCTTCTGGGGGAGGGCCCTGTTGCCATGGTTCCCAAATGTCTTTGCTGGAGGCGGAATTGCCCCGCCCTTGCCGGTCCGGGCTAAGTAATCTGCTCGGGTTTGCTCTCGGGAGCTTTTGTTCCCTGCAAGCTTTCCGTACAGCTTTGGAGTCCAAGAGTGAAAATGGCAGCCTCCCAATCTACCCCCGGGAGGAACCGAGAACTCGAGGCCCCACTCCTCAGTGAGCCCCCAGAGAAAAGCAGTCCATCACTCCCGTCTCCTGGTCTCTGGCCGCACTCCGTGCTCACCCAGCCTGCGACCGAGTGTTTCTATCTCTGGCACCCAACCCCGTGTGGAGTCTCCAAACCCAGCAGATCCCTGCAGTGTGCTCCCGCGCTGCTCCTCCCAGGGGAGGAAGGGGAGTCTCCCCAGATCTGCCACTTGTTGGTTCCCACCCCACAGAGCAGTGGCCCGACTATGCCGCAGATCACAGTTTATGGCAACCCCGAGCTGAGAGCCCACGCCTCATCTCCGTCTCTGCAGCCGGCTTCCCTGCTCCGATACCTGGGAGCTCTGCTGCACTCAGGGACCACTGGTCTTTCTGTGACCCCGAGGGTCCTGAGACCACACTGTCCCAGCGAGTGTTCCACCCCCCTGCTTAGCCACTGGAGTGACGTCCCTCAGTGGTGCCGACTTCTAAAAGTTCCAATTTTGTGCTCCATGCCTCTATCACTTGCCGGTATTGGCCACCGGAGTCCCCTCCCCCGCCATCTATCCTCCACAATATTGCCTCAGATTCACTTCTCCGCATGTCCTACCTTCCAGAAAGTGGTTGCTTTTCTGTTCAGAGAGTTGTTGCTATCTTTTCTTCGAACTCCTGTTGAGTTTGTATGTGTTCAGAATGGTTTGATCCCTACCCAGCTGAATTCCTGAGACCAGACAAAATCCAGGTCTCCTACTCCTCTGTCATCTTCTCAATGATATTCCCAAATAGCTCATTCTTACCATAGTAGCCAGCGTGATCATTTTAAAGCACAAATCAGATTAAATTATTCCTCTGCTCAAAAATCTCCACTGACTCCCAAAATATGTGGAGACAACACACTTCCAAATAACACGAGTCAAAGAAGTAATCTCAAGAGAAATTTGTATTTTTAAATAAATGAAAATGAAAACACAATTTATCAAAATCTCTGGGATACAGTAAAAGCAGTCCTTCGGGAGAAATGTATAGCATTGAATACATGTATTAGAAAACAAGAGAAGAACTAAAGTCAGTCATCTAAGCTCCCATCTTAGGAAGCCAGAAAAAGAAGAGCAAATTAAATCCAAAGAAAGCAGAAGAAAAGAAATAATAAAAATTAGAGTAGAAACCAATGAAATTGAAAATAAGAAATCAATAGGCAAAATTAACAAAACCAAAAACTGGTTCTTTGAAAAGATCAATAAAATTAATAAGCCTCTAGCCAGACTAATAAAAAAAGAGAGAATGCAAATTACTAAATTGGAAATGAAAGAGGGGGCATTACTATAAATCCTATGGACATTAAATATACAATAAAAAATATATACATCTGGGCAGCTCAGTCAGTTAAGCATCTGACTCTTGATTTCAGCTCAGGTGATGATCTCAGAGTCATGAGATCTAGACCCGAATTGGGTTCTGTGCTGGGTGTGGAAACTGCTTAAGATTCTCTCTCTCTTATTTATATAAGAATGAGCTTTTGGGGGGGCGCCTCAGTCATTAAGCACCTGCCTTTGGCACAGGTCACGATCTCAGGGTCCTGGGATGGAGCCCCGCATCAGGCTCCCTGCTTGGTGGGGAGCTTGCTTCTCCCTCTCCCACTCCCCCTGCTTGTGTTCCCTCTCTTTCTATGTCTCTCTCTGTCAAATAAATAAATAAAATCTTTTTTTTTAAATGAGCTTTTTTTTTTTTAACAATATCCTTTCAGAAATTTCTAACTACTTTGTAACTGCATGACTTAACCTGGTGATAAAAGCAGTTATTAAAAGTCTACCTTTTAAAAAAAAAAATTCTCTCTCTCTCTCCCTCTCCCCTAAGTCGAACATGTGCTAACTCGCTCTCTCAAAAAAACAAAACAAAACACTATGAGCAATTCTATGCCCCAAATTCAACAACCTAGATAAAATGGACCAATTCCTTAAAAGACACAACCTACCAAAACTCACAGAAGAAGAAATAGACAGTATAAATAAGTCTATATGTATATTCCAAAAGAGAAAGCACCAGGCCCAGATGGGTTCAATGGTAAATTCTATCAAACATTTAAGAAAGAAATTATACCATTTCTGTACAATCCCTTTCAGAAGATAGAGCAGAAGGAATACTTTTTATTTCATTCTGTTATTTCAGCATTACCTTAATAACAAAACCAGACAAAGACATTACAAAAGAAGAAAACTATAAACCAATATGTCTTTTTAACATGGACGCAAAAATCCTCAACAAAATATTAGCAAATAGAATTCAACCATGTGGAATGCCTGGGTGGCTCAGTCATTAAGCATCTGCCTTTGGCTCAGGTCATGCCCGAGGTCCTGAGATCGAGCCCCGCATCGGGCTCCCTGCTCAGCGGGAAGCCTGCTTTTCCCTCTCCCACTCCCCTTGCTTGTGTTCCCTCTCTTGCTGTGTCTCTCTCTCTGTCAAAAAAATGGCTAAAATCTTTAAAAAAAAAAAAAAAGAATCCAACCATGTATAAAAAGAATTACACAATAACCTAGTGGGATTTATCCCAGGGACACAAAGCTATTTCAACATTCAAAAATCAATTAATGTAATCAATCACACAAACAGATTAAAAAGAAAAGATGCAGAAAAGCATTTGATAAAATTCAACAACCATTCATGATAAAAACCCTAAGTAAAATAGGAATAGAGGGGAACTTCCTTGACTTGATAAAGAATATCTACAAAAAACAACAGTTGACATGATACTTAATGGTGACCAATTATAAGATTTTCCACTTAGATCAGGAACAAGAGAAGGATCCCTTCTTCATCATCCTCTTCAACATTATACTGGAGAAGAAAGAAAGAAACTGCCAATGACATGATTGTCTAGGTAGAAAACCTGAAAAAAAATCAACAAAAAAAATCTGAAACTAGCAAGGTTACAGGTTAAAAGGTTAACATACAGAAGTCAATCACTTTCCTAAATATCTGCAATGATCAAGTGGAATCTGAAATTTAAAACATAATACCATTTACATAAGCACCCTAAAAATTAATTCCTTAGCTATAAATCTAACTAACTGTATATAATATCTATATGAGTAGGGACACCTGGGTGGCTCAGTTGGTTAAGTATCTGCTTTCAGCTCAAGTCATGATCCCAGAGTCCTGGAATCAAGTCCCGCATCGGGCGCCCTGCTCCACAGGGAGCCTGCTTCTCCCTCTGCCTGCCGCTCCCCCTGCTTGTGCTGGTGTGCTCTCTTTCTGACAAATAAGTAAATAAAATCTTTTTAAAAAAATTAATTAATTAAGCTGAAGGAATCTATAGTTGGAGACCTTGATTTGGAAAGTAACCTGCCTGACTGAAGATGACTCAGTCATTCCTATTGAACTTTTTATCTCCCTGCATTATGTAAGGTTTTTATTTTCTCCTTTAAAATTATTTATTCTTAACTAGCAGAACATGCTTGAAATCTAGACCTGACAACAAGATTTCACATATCGGACCCTCTCAGAAAAGCCTTGTCACCACAATGCATCCTGAGGACCCAGGACATTTATTGACTTCTAATCATCACAAATATGGGCACTCCTTCCATTTCTACCTGGCTGAGCAAATTGCAGGATTGTGATAAGGGAAATCAGAGGATTGGCTCACTGTTTTGCAAAAGAAAACCTCCCTAGAATTTTAGTAGAAAATAAAGTGTACTATATTGCAGATGACTGTAGTAACACTCCTTATACAGTATCTAAGTGGTATCATTTCAGGTACACATGAACACTTAGAGAATGCTTAGTAGTGTGTCCAGAAACACAAATAATTTTATTATTTGTAAATGATTTTCCAATGACATAATTTTTTAAATGGACCTTTAGTGACTTCTGACCATAAGATTAACTTGCCTTTAATTAGACGAGTGTTGGAGCACCCTGCTGGCTCCATCAGTAGAGCATGCAACTCTTGATCTCAGGGTCATGAGTTCAAGCCCCACACTGGGCATAGAATTTACTTTAAAAAAATAATTAGACAAGTGTTAATCCAAAACACTAGGTCTATACTAGAGAGACCATTGTACTATTAATAAAACATGAAATTTATTAGCATTTATTTAATATTTGCTCTGCAAGCATTTATTGAGTTCTTACTGTTTTTATTAATAAATAATACTGTGGGAAAGAAAATGAAAGAATAAGAAAATTAAGAAAAAAACTTTGAGGAGTTCCAATCCTGAGATGAGAACAGACTACATGTGAATATAAAGATATTAGAAAACAATTTTCACAAACAATGAATCATGGAACACTACATCAAAAACTAATGATATGCTGTATGGTGACTAACATAACATTAAAAAAAAAAGAAAACAATTTTCACATACTAATAATACAATTAAAAAATATTGGGTGTTCACAACTAAAGCACACAATTTTAGGGGTTTAGACCTGAAGTACATAATATTTTCCCCCTTACTGGCAAATTCCTTCAGGATGTACTGCTGTATGACATCATCAAAAGCTTTTGGCATGGTAGGGCTCTTCAGAGAAAACAGTGAGTCTGTTAGGGTGGTAGAATAAAAGCTATATCTGGTCTTTGTTTCCTGTTCCTGGCACAGAGTTTCAAACATTCTTGGAATTCCCAGGGGCGTCTAGGTAGCTCAGTTGGTTAAGGGGCCAGCTCTTGATTTCAGCTCAGGTCATAATCTCAGGGTTCTGGGATTGAGCCCCGTCAGGCTCTGTGCTGTGATTCTCTCTTTCTCCCTCTCCCTCTGCCCCTCCCCCTGCTTTGAGCTTACTCTCTCTCTCAAATAAATAAATAAATCTTTTTTAAAAAAATTCTTGGAATTTCCATCAGGATAGGAGTGTCTTTGATATGTTAATCAGGTTACTCATTAAGATAATTTAAGGATGAGGAAGGGTCACCAGAAAAATGAACTACATGACTCAAAGGCTGGAACTTTGGGCCAGCCCATCTGAGGAGGGAAAGGGGACTGGAGATTGAGTTCAATCATATGTCCAATTGCTTAGTCAGTTATGCCAATATAATGAAACCTTCATAAAAACAGAAGCTCCATGGAGATTCCTAGTTGGTGAACACATTGCTGTGCTGAGAAGATAACATGCCTGGACCCTGTGAGGAGAGGACATGGAAGCTCTGATCTCCCACTTCCCCAGACCTTGCCATATGTGTCTCTTCATTTGACTGTTTCTATCTATATCATTTGTCAGAGTTCTCCAGGAAAACAGAGCCAATAGGATGTATATATTGGGGAGAAAGATATGTATTATAAAGAATTGGCTCACATGGTTGTGGAGGCTGAAAAGTCCCAAGATCTGAGTCAGCAAGCTGGAGACCCAGGAGAGCCAATAATGTAAGTTCCAGTGTGAAGGCTGGCAGACCCAAGAATGCTGATGTTTCAGTTCAAGTCTGCAGGCAGGAAAAGACTGGTGTCCTGGTTCAAAGCAATCAGGCAGGAAGAGTTTGCTCTTACTCGTGGGATGGTCCTCCTTTTCTTCTGTTCAAGCCTTCAGCTGATTGGATGAGGCTGAAGGAGAACAGAAGACATGACCCAAAAATATGCCAGTTTGACATTTACCTCTCCATTAACATCCTAAAAGAATTTAGAAAGGAGGGCTGGCTCAGGGTGAGAGTATTACCAGATAACTTTTATCTGAATGACCTGTCTGTATGGCAAATCAAGCATGTAATTACTATACATCTGCTCTTCTTATCATCCTGTGAATCACCTCCTCTCCTTTGAAGCTCCAGGCTTCTATCCCATCCTTTAGCCCAGATTGGCATATAAGCCTCAATGCCCAGCTTGCCCTTGGGTTTCATATTACTATAGGTTTCGCATATGTATGAAATTAAATCTGGTTTTCTCCTGTTAATCTGTCCTATGTCAGTTTAATTATTAGAGAAGCCAAAGAATCTAGAAGAATAGAAGGAAAAATTTTCCTTCCCTACAGGGCCCACCCACAGTAAGGAGAGCAATCTGCTTTCCTCAGTCTAACAATTAAAACATTAACCATTAATCTTATCGAGAAACACCCTCACAGACACATCCTGAATAATGTGTAATTAAATATCTGAACACCCATGGCCCAGTCAGGTTGATAACATAATGTTAACCATCACAGTATTCTTTATAATAAAACTGTAATGTTAAGAATAGCACTTTTAGTGAGTTCTGTGAGTAGTTCTAGTGGATTATAAAACCTGAGGGGATTGGGGGAACCTCCACATCTATAGCTGCTTGGTTAGATGGTGCAGGTGGCCTCCCAGACTCACAGCTGGCATCTGAAGTGGGGGCAGTCTTGCAACAGACTTTGTCTTTAACCCATAGGATCTGTGCTAAGTCTGGTAGTTAGTGTCAGAATTGAATTGCAGTCCATCCAGTTGGTGTAGAAACAGAGCATTTTGGAATTTGTAGCAAGGTGAGCAGAAGTGCAGGTGGTCTGGGGACACCCAAAACTTGCAAATGACATCTGAAATTGAGGCATTTTTGTTGGAGATTTTGTCCTTAAGTTTGTGAGGTCTGTGTTAACTCTGGGTAGTTAGTGTTGGAATTGAATTGTGGGATACACAGTTGGTGTATCCCACAGTGTTTGAACACTGGTAGACTATGTAAAAAAGGTAACAATACTTGGGACACCTGGGTGGCTCAGTCAGTAAAGTGACTCTTAATTTAAGCTCAGGTCATGATCTCGGAGTCCTGGGATCAAGCCCCACATTGGGTTCCATGCTCAGTGGGGGGTCTGCTTGAGGATTCTCTCTACCTCTCCCTGTGCCCCTCCTCTCTTTCTCTCTCACTCTCTCTAAAATAAATAGATGAAAAGGTGGGTTTTTTTTCAAGGTAGCAATACTTTTTATATAGCCATAGCCACTTGTCAAAAAACAAGGCATGTTAGTGCTGGTCATGCCTTGGTCTTTTCAGCTTTATGATAGATCTTTAGTCATCTCCAACAACATAATGACCATATACTAAGAATACTGCAACATGACATTACCTTACAATATGGTGTTGCAAAGATAGTACTGTAAAAAAAAAAAATCTTTTGGTGTGTCAGAAGTACAAGAAATGATATTCCAAAATCTCACATAGGTATTTGTCACCATCAATATATCTAGACCTTTGCAGACTCTTTGTATGTTTGGTCACATTTATAAGTCAATTTAAGTATTAATAAAGTGACTCTGTAATGACAAGACTAGCTACATCACCAAAGAAAAGCATAGTGTATGTCCAGTTAAATTTTTTCTTTTATTTTTGAATAGGTAATATATTCCCAATGTTCATAACTGAACTACAAGAAACTATAGCAAAAAGTGTTACTTCCATCTATGTACCATCTGCCCCATCAACTCCCCAAGTAACCACATTTATTAGGCTTTTATATATTCTTCCAGAGTTTTTTTTATGCATTCTAGCAAATTAGAATATAGATTTTTACTCTTCCCCAATGTTTTTTACACACAAGAAGGATAACTAAATACACTATTTAGACCTGGCTTTTTCTTCTTAGCAATATTTCTTAGAGATCTTTCCATGTAAGTACATTGAGAGGCTATCTCATTCTTTTTTTATAGTATTCCATTGTATGGATATATATAATTTATTTAATCAGTTCCTATTAATGTGTGTTTGGGTTGTTTCTAATTTTTTGTGATTATAAGCAATATACAATAACCCTGTATATAAATCATTTCATATGTCTGCAAGTATTTAGACTGAGAATTGTTTTGTGCAAACATTCACGGTGATACATCATGGCAAGTTAGACTGTAACAATTTTTGACAACTAATATTTGCTTGAGATCTCAGGACAAGCAGATAGTAAAATATTTTAAGGAAGAGGAAAGTGAGATTCTGAGAAGTTAAGGTGTCTTCTCAGGTTGTTCAGCAGTGCTAGAGCCCTATCACCACCTCTTGATTCTAATGTCTGAGCCTGTCAGTATGCAAGGCTGTTTCCATTTGTGTCCCATCACTCAGAAATCCTTTCCAGTCAAGACTGGAAGCCTCCTCAAGTCTAGTGATGCAAGGATTATGTCTTTAGACTCTAATTAGACAAGAAATCTTGGCAATATCTTCATGTTCCAAAGTTTGCACATTCTTTTCTTTTCAAATGCTCTCTTCCACAAAATTTTATTTCCTCTCTATTTTCAAACCTTCTGTTAAACTTGTTGCCTTGTAGAAACACTATGGGGAATGAGTGTGGAAAAGAAACATGTTTGGCTATATATTATTTGGTATTGTTTGAAATTTTAAACCAGATGTTTCCTTGTTCTTTTAAAAAATATATTTTTTTAATTTGCTTATTTGTCAGAGAGAGATAGAGCACAAGCAGGGGGAGCGGCGGGCAGAGGGAGAAGCAGGCTCCCCGCTGAGCAAGGAGCCCGATGTGGGAACTCGATCCCAGGACCTGGGATCATGACCTGAGCCAAAGGCAGATGTTTAACTGACTGAGCCACCCAGGCATTCCCAAAAATAATTTTAATAGGCAAATAAAACTGCTTCAAAAATCTTTTCTTTAAACTAATCACACATGGCCTTTTCCAAACTTCTTTCCACTATTTACCATGTATATACATGATGTTTGTTTGTTATTCAGTGGTATATGAAAAATCCTTTTTGGATCTTCCCTTTTGGCCCTCAATCTTTTGATTTCAAAAATAGCTGTGTAGGGTGCCTGGGCGGCTCAGTTGGTTAAGCAACTGCCTTCAGCTCACGTCATGATCCCGGGGTCCTGGGATCAAGTCCCATATCGGCCCCCCCCCTGCTCTGCGGGGATCCTGCTTCTCCCTCTCCCTCTGCTGCTCCTCCTGCTTGTGCTCTCTCTCTCTGTCAAATAAATAAATAAAATCTTTAAAAAAATGTAGCTGTGTAAAAGGGAAAAGTTTTAATATTAACTTAAAAGGCAAAGTACAAAAGTTCAGTACATAGTATGAACATAAATATTTCAAAACATTCAAGCATACTGTAAGGAAATACATTTAAAAGTGGTTTTGTTTTGGGGGGTTTTTTTGAGTAGGCTCCACACCCAAAGTGGGGCTTGAACTCATGACCCTGAGATCAAGAGTGGCATGCTTTATTGACTGAGCCAGCCAGGCACCCCTTAAAGTGCTTTTTTAAAGAGGTTTTTTTTTTAAGATTTTAATTTATTTATTTGTCAGAGAGAGAGAAAGAGAGGGAGAGAGGGGGTGGGCAGGCAGAGAGAGAAGCAGACTCCCCACCGAGCAAGGAGCCTGATGTGGGGCTCCATCCCAGGATCCTGGGGTCATGACCTGAGCCGAAGGCAGCCACTTAACCAACTGAGCCACGCAGGTGTCCCTAAAGAGGTTATTTTTGATTAGTGGAACTACTGAGTGATTTTTTTTAATCTCTTTTTGCTTTCCTGTATTATCCAAATTTTATAGTATAGATATATATTAGTTTCCTAGAGCTGCCATAACAAATCGCCACAAAGTTGGTGACTTAAAACAACAGAAATTTATCCCCCCACCCCCACTCCCGTTCTGGATTCTAGAAGTCCAAAATCAAAGTGCCTGCAAGGTGGGTTCCTTTTTGAGGTTCTGAGAGAGAATCTGTTCTATGCCTCTCTCCTAGCTTCTGGTCGCCAGCAGTTCTTGGCATACAGACACATCACTCCAATCTCTGCCTCTGTCATCTAATGGTATTCTCTCTTTGTATCTCTGTGTCCAACTATCTCTCTTCTTATAAGGACACTAATGCTTGATTAAGGACCCACTCTAACCCAATATAACTGCATATTAACTTGATTACCTCTCAAAAAACTATTCCAAATAAGGTCACATCCACCAATACTGGGGGTTAGAACTTGAACATACCTTTTTAGGCGACAAAAACCAACCCACAGTGGCATGTATTCATTATTTTATTCTTTCTTTCATTCTTTCTTTCTTTTCTTTTCTTTCTTTCCTTCCTTCCTTCCTTCCTTCCTTCCTTCCTTCCAAAGATTTATTTCATTTATTTTGGAGAGAGAAAGAGCATGAGCAGGGGGACGGGCAGAGGGAGAGAGAGAATCTCAAGCAGACTCCCCACTGAGCATGGAGCCCAACACAGGGCTCGATCTCAGGATCCTGAGATCATCACCTGAGCTGAAACCAAGAGTTGGACACTTAACTGACTGAGCCACGCAGGCACCACTTATGATTTTTTTCTTAATACAAAAGTAAGAAGTTAATTGTACAAAGGTTAAAAATAAGTAAAATTGTATAAAGTATATCTGGAAGGATACATAAAAATTTGATAACATTGCTCAGCTCCTAGGGAGGGAGCTGGAAGGACAAGAGTAGGATAAACAGTTTCCGTTTTGTGTCATTTTATATCCTTAGTGTGTTATACTATGTACATGCATTTCCTTATTCAAAAATAATGTTTTGTTTTGTTTTGTTTTGTTTTTGTTATTATTATGTTATGTTAATCACCATACACTACATCATTAGTTTTTGATGTAATGTTCCATGATTCATTGTTTGCGTATAACACCCAGTGCTCCATTCAGTACGTGCCCTCTTTAATACCCATCACCAGGCTAACCCATCCCCCCACCCCCCTCCCCGCTGGAACCCTCAGTTTGTTTCTCAGAGTCCATAATCTCATGGTTCATCTCCCCCTCCGATTTCCCCTCCTTCATTCTTCCCCTCCTGCTATCTTCTTCTTTTTTTTTTTTAACATATAATGTATTATTTGTTTCAGAGGTACAGGTCTATGATTCAACAGTCTTACACAATTCACAGTGCTCACCATAGCACATACCCTCCCCAATGTCTATCACCCAGCCACCCCATCCCTCCCACCCCCCACCACTCCAGCAACCCTCAGTTTGTTTCCTGAGATTAAGAATTCCTCATATCAGTGAGGTCATATGATACATATCTTTCTCTGATTGACTTATTTTGCTCAGCATAATACCCTCCAGTTCCATCCACGTCATTGCAAATGGCAAGATTTTGTTCCTTTTGATGGCTGCATAATATGTTTAAATATTTTTAAAAGGTGATCTAAATAAAGAGGAAAAAGTAAAATTACCTATAATTCTACCATCCAGAGACCGCCCTGCTATTATTTTTAGATGCATCCTTTTAGTATTTTTCTCTGTGTGTATGTGCAGTTTCTACAAAGAGGAAATCATACTGTACATTTAGTTTTTAATTTTAAGATGCATAATTTTATTATGTGAAAATAAGTGTATTTGGGAGATCCTCTTCCTGAAGTGATGGTAGTGAAGAGCGATTACTTATTAAGCTCTTACTCTGTACTTAAAAATAATTGAATAATTAATATATACTTTATATACATCATCTCAGGTAAACTTTCCGATCTGCCCGTGGGCTAGGTGGGTACTGGCAGAGGACATCTCTTGTTCTCCTTCAAGCATCCATCTCCTTTCTGGTCACAGCACCCTGCTTTTCCTTTGGAGAAAAGCCTCTGCCCCACTCTCAGTCTGATTTGCAGGCAAGAACTGTTCCCACTCCACTGAGACCTAAGTGGGCAAGGAAATGAAGCTGGGGTATCTACATATTCCACCCACCAACAGTGAATGGGTGCAGAAGGTTCTTACTGCAAAAGGAAGTCTGTCTTTTGGGTTGGTGAGCTCTGTGGTAGCCACCCAGCCTCCACCCCAGAGAACGTGCCTGAACAGAGGAGACCACAGAAAGGAGGGCTGAGCAATGGAGACAGAAGTCAACCATATCAGCAGGCCTCTGTACCTGGCCAAGATTGAAATCCATATGCCCATAAACATTCTAGTTATGCAATGTATAACTAGATATGTATGTATATTTTCTTTTTTTTAAAGCCAGTTTGTGCTAGGTTTTTTTCCCTTTGCTAACTAACTAATATAGTAGCATTACCTCTATTCTACACATGAGGCAACTGGGGCATGGAGGGGTAAAGTAATGTGCCCAAGATCATACAGCTTTCAGGTAATAAAACCAGACTTGAACCTGGGCCTGTCTACCTGAAGGCCAATGTTTAAAGAAATATACTATATTGCAAACAAGCATACCTACCAATGCCTCTGTTCATAAGATACAAATAAGTCTTATTGCTCTTTTAAAAAGGCAATTTAAATGACTGGGTATAAATGAGCAGATTTTCTCACCTGTTCCATGCAGGTGACCTCAGTTAGACACATTGTCCCAGAGCAAATCAATCAATGAGACTACTTCTGTCCCCTGAAAATGCAGTAATACAAGTACACTTTCTAAATAAATGATCTAAACTAGAACACTACATCCTTCATAAAACTAAACAGAAGTTTTATGATATAGTGTTTTCTAGGTTTTACCAGCATGAAAGGAAGGAAGCCTGGAACTCTACTTAATAATAAAATTGAAGTGGATTGTCTTGAAGCCCAGTGAAGAAAGAGCAATAATGAGTGGATAAACCTTTTCCTTGTGCTAACTGGAAGTCACTATCAGTCATTTCTCAGTTTATCATGGAGCTATTCACCATTCTCCTCTGACAAAATACAGAAGCTTCCAAGAAAACTTACAACTAGATGACTGAAAGGAGCAGCAGTCACTGCTTCCTATAAAAATAATAATCTCATGGCCATATGAAAACTGGATGTGACAGGGGTGAAGGGATGAAGAGCATCAGACTATGTCAGCCCAAAGTATGCCACTTGGGCAGAAGAATTATTTTGAGTTGAAGACATTTGGGAATGAACACACACAGGAAAAGTTCTCTGCCCTCTCCTGACCTGCCTGAAAGCAGGGTAGAAATTTCCCTTTGTGTAGGTGTTTCCCTCCTCTGAACTTGAAAAAGAACCCTTGTCACTGGAGAGAGTCGACCCTGACATAAGTTTGTATAAACAAACCTTACTAAAATAACCCCGATTTTCCATTAGTTTCCCCCACATATTTCCCAGTCACTTTCCTACAATTTACCATACTTTGTAAGCCAAACCCTCTTTCCTTAGTTAAAAATAGTATGTAAGGGGGCCCCTGGGTGGTTCAGATGGTTAAGTGTCTGCCTTCGGCTCAGGTCATGATCCCAGGGTCCTGGGATCCAGCCCCACATCGGGCTCCCAGCTTGGCGGGGAGCCTGCTTCTCCCTCTCCCTCTGCCACCCCCCCCCCACCCCGCTCATGCTCTCTCTCTATATATCTCTGTGTCTCAAATGAATAAATAAAATCTTTTTAAAAAATAGTATGTAAGTCCTGTATCTAATCACTTCTTTGAGTTTCATTTTTTTTCCTATAAATCCTATGTGCATAAATGTTAAAAATATGTGCCATTGCGGTACGACAACGGGTAATGGGGGGGGTGCGTGTGAGGTCATCGCGCGGGCGGGCGGGCGGGGTTGGGCGGTTTGAACTAGTTGAAGAGGGAACCGAAGCCGGGCAGAGGCTGTGGACGCGGTCCCACCGAGAGCCGAAGATGGCAATGAACGTATATTCAATGTCAGTCACCAGTGATAACCTAAGTCCACATGACATGCTGGCCTGGATCAATGAGTCTCTGCAGCTGAATCTGACGAAGATCGAACAGTTGTGCTCAGGGGCTGCCTACTGTCAGTTTATGGACATGCTGTTCCCTGGCTCCATTGCCTTGAAGAAAGTGAAATTCGAGGCTAAGCTAGAACATGAATACATCCAGAACTTAAAATACTACAAGCAGGTTTTAAGAGAATGGGTTGACAAAATAATTCCTGTGGACAAATTAGTAAAAGGAAAGTTTCAGGACAATTTTGAATTTGTTCAGTGGTTCAAGAAGTTTTTTGATGCAAACTATGATGGAAAAGACTATGACCCCGTAGCTGCCAGACAAGGTCAAGAAACCGCAGTGGCTCCCTCCCTTGTTACTCCAGCTCTGAACAAACCGAAGAAACCTCTCAGCTCTTGCAGCGCAGCTCCACAGAGGCCCATTGCAACACACAGAACTACTGCAACCCCTAAGGCTGGCCGGGTGTGGTGCGAAAGAATCCTGGTGTGGGCAACGGGGATGACGAAGCAGCTGAATTGATGCAGCAGATCAACGTACTGAAACTTACCATCGAAGACTTGGAGAAAGAAAGAGATTTCTACTTTGGAAAGCTAAGGAACACTGAATTGATTTGCCAGGAGAACAAGGGGGAAAACGACCCGGTATTGCAGAGGATCGTGTATGCCACAGATGAAGGCTTTGTGATACCCGATAAGGGGGGCCCACGGGAGGAACAAGAAGAGTATTAACGGCCTGGGCCAGCAGAGCAACATCCGAATTCTTCACTCCAAATCATGTGCTTAACTGTAAAATACACCCTTTTGTTATTCTTAGAGGACTCACTGGTTTCTTTTCATGAGCAAACAGTACCTCTTCTTAAAGTGCACTTTGCAGAAGTTTCACCCCTTTTCCAATGAGTTTGAGTTAGGTAGGAGCTTTTACCCTGTAGCAGAGCAGTGTTAACATCTAGTTGGGTCACCTAGGGAAAAAAGAGGCTGACCATGGGGCTCACCGTGTGAACGCTGATAACACTGATTGCTGGAGAAGGTGTTTTTATGTGATACTTGAGGTGGGAAACCTCAGTAGAGAAATGTAAAGACTGATTTGAATTTTAAGCTAATGTGAAATCTTGGCAGAGAACGTTTTAATAAATAAATGCCTTAAGAGTAAAAAAATATATATATATATGTGCCATTGCTCTTGTTTATCTGTCTTTTGTTAGTTGAATTCACAGTACCCTGCTCACAAACTTAAGAGGTAGAGGAAAAGTTTTTCATCCCTTACAGGGGTTTGTTTAGAGGATCTTTTCTGATCCTTGTTCACACTGGGAGAGTTCTTTGCTGTAGTTGGTCTAGTTTTGACCAAATACCTATTGTCTCACTAATCCTTCTGCAATCAAATGCAGACCAGAATGCAATGGAAGTCAATGAAATAACTTTTTAAATGACCAGGTAAGTTTCAAACAAGCAAGAAAAAGAGGAGGGACATGTTATTCATCCATAAAAAGGGATAAACTACTGAAACATACAAGTGCAAGGACCTTGAAAATGTTATGCTAAATGAAGGAAGCCTGACACAAAAGGTCACATATTAGATGACTCCATTTATATGAAATATACATAGGAATTTATAGGGACAGAAAGCAGATTAGTGGTTACCAGGTGCTGGAGATGGGGGAATAGAATGGGGCCTCTTAATGGGCATGAGATTTCTTTTGAGGTGATGAAAATGGTTTGAATCTGGACAGAGGTGGTGATTGCACAACATTGTCAATGTACCAAATGCTACTAAATTGTTCGCTTTAAAATAGTTAATTTTATGTTATGTGAATTTCACCTTAATGAATTAAAAAAACAAAAGGAGGGGCAGTGGTTGAAACTATCTAACAATTATTCACTGGTCCCCTCCAAGAACAGGTCTTTCTGACATACTTTCTGCTTCTCTTTTCACAAACCCTTGCCCTTCCCATTGCTCTGAAAACCGCATCTCTTCCTCAGGGGCTCCAGTCCCTGAGCCCTTGCTTGGTCCTGCGACTCGGGCTTCTGTCAGGTGCTAGCAGAGCCACTCTGACTAGTCTACGCAGGAATGAGGGAGAGCAGGCACGCTTGATTCCAGCTCTGTCTTTCCTTTGGAGAAAGCTGCCTTTGAGATCCCTGACTTGGGCACTCAGGAAGAAAACACTCCTTGTCAAGCAAACTATGGGTTTTTCTGGCACAACATAATCTAATCTCTTATTAGAAAAGGACATTCATTCTGCTGACATGCCATTGGCCAGCCAATTTTCCAAACAGAAACTCTCAAGGCACTTTGTGAAAGAGCATTTACTTCTTTTCCTGGGTCTGGTTTAAATCACAAAAGGTACCCTAGCTATAAATGTTTCACTATAACAACGAAGATGGTTCTGTTCATGCCAAATGTCTCTGCTAATTGGGGGTGGGAAGAGTGAAAGAATGGGACTTTTTCTTCCATTTCACTCTACCACACCTGTAATACACTACTTTACAAAATCCTTTAAATATATATGTGCACCTTCTAACCACCTTGTAACGTGGTTGGAATGAGTATCCTTATTCCAGTTTGACAAACAAGGAGGCCACTGAAGCTTGGAGAGATGAAGCGGTCCAGCTGGAACAGGAATCCAGGCCCTCTGACCTCTAATCCATTGCTTTTATGAAGCTTAACGGCTGAGAAGGAAATAGTATACGTTTTTACATGTAAATGATAATTGCTACCCCTGAATCAAGCACTTCCTCTGTGTCAGGCACTCTTACTTAATTATGTAAATGTGTTTTTTCATTTAATCTTTACAACAGCTATTTACATTGACATAATTATTATCACTTTTCTGAATAAAAAACTTAGAGAAGTTAGGTAATTTGCCCAAGATCACGTAGTAGCAGCAAACCAGAGAATAAACATAGGTTGCCTGACTCCAAGGCTTAAGTTTTAAACCTCTACATATGATGTCTATAAATAGTGGTTTGGTTTAGGTGGAGGAAGAATTTAAAAATGACATAGAACCATTTTTTCCTTTACTTTCTTTACATATAATTTGTAAGAAGGGTAGAGAGATTGTAACCAACTGCTTCTTTAACTTCTGCTTTTTGGTTGACTGAAGAAACAATTAAGTCCTAACTGCCATTTTTCTGTTTTAATTTTTCTAATTGAAATTGCCTCATTAAAGGGCACCTGGGTGGCTTAGTTGGCTTGGTGTCTGACTCTTGGTTTTGGCTCAGGTTATGATCTCATGTGCAGAGCCCATGCCAGGCTCTGCACTCAGCAGAGTCTGCTTGAAGATTCTCTCCCCTCTGCCCCCTCCCCATATGTGCACATGATGCTGTAATAAATAAATAAATAAATAAATAAATAAATAATCTTTTAAAAAAGTCTCATTAAAAAGAAAGAATGAATGGAAGAGGAACAGCTAGAATAAGTCTGTGGTGTTATTTTGGAATTGCTTGTATCAGTATGAAATTGTAGGGAAGGAAAAACAGTCTCCTCTCCTCTCAGGTTAATTTGTGGCCTTGCAATTAATTAAATGGACAAAAGACAGATTAACAAGAGAAAAAAAAAAAGACCTAATTAAATAAGTCAACGACCAATGACTTAATCATGACTGTGCAATGAAACTGCCATAAAAATTCAAACCTCCATAAAAATTTACAACAATATGAATGTGTGCATGTGGAGATTGGGAAGAGTGGTACCTGGGGAAGGCATGAAAGCTTGGTGCCCTTTCCCCATACCTCACCTTATGTATCTTTTCATCTGATTGTTGATTTATATCCTTTATCATATACTTTAATAAACTGATAAACATAATTACTTCCCTAAATTCTGTGAGTTATTCTAGCAAATTAAAAGAACTAAGGAGGAGGTCATTAGAACCTTCAATCTGTAGCCAGTTGGTCAAAAGCACAGGTAACATTCTGGGGTTTCCAACTGGCATCTGAAGTTGGGGATAGAAGCAGTCTTTAGGACTGAACCCTTAACCTGTGGAATCTGATACTATCTTTGTGTCAATAGTGTCAGAATTGAGTTGAATTCTTGGACATCCTACTGGTGTCTAAGAATTGCTTCATGTTGTACATGTGGGGAAACCATCATCTATATGTTGGAATTGGGTCTGGGAACCCTAAAAGAAGGGCAATATTTTAAATGAAATAAGCCCATCTCAAATGGACAAATACTTTATAACTCCACTTATATGAGGTACCTAGAGTATCAAATTCATAGACAGAAAGTAGAATGGTGATTACTAGGGGCTGACAGACAAGAAAAGGGGGGTTATTGATTAAGGGCACAGAGTTTCAGTTACGTAAGATGAAATGACTTTCAGAGATGAATGGTGGTGATGGATGCACAACAATGTGAATGTACTAAATGCCACCGAAATGCACCCTTAAAAATGGCTAAAATGGTACATCCTATGTTATGTGTATTTTACCCAAACGTTTTAAAAGCAATGCCCAGAAGTGTATATAGTATGCTATTGTGACAATTAATTTTATATGCCAGCTTGGAAGGTATTTTTTCAAGAGATTAATATTCAAATCAGTGAACTCTGGATAAAGAAGATTGTCCCTTTAATGTGGGTGGGCCTCATCCAATCAGTTGAAGGCCCAAATAGAAAAATAATTGGCCTCACTAAGCAAAAGGAAATCCTCCACCAGGTAGACTTTATACTTCATCTACAGCATAGGCTTTCCTGGGTTTCCAGGCTGTCAGGCCACACTGAAGATTTTGAATTTCCCAACCTCCATCATCATATGGCAAATTCTTTATTATATATATTATATATATTCCTTATATATAATATATTATATAGTAATATATATTAATAATATATTAGGAATATATTATATATATTCCTTATATATATATATACATAAAGAGAGAGAGAGAGAACCCTGATTAACACAGCTACTCTTTATGTATTAAGAAAAATTCAATTGCACCAAAAATAATAAAATATCTAGGAGTAAACTTAACCAATGAGGTGAATGTTGTGTACTCTGAAAACTATAGAAAACTTATGAAAGAAATTGAGGAAGACACAAAGAAATGCAAAAATGTTCCATGTCCATAGATTGGAAGAACAAATATTATTAAAATATTTACACTACCCAGAGCAATCTATACATTCAATACCATCAACATTTTCATAGAACTAGAACAAATAATCGTGAAATTTGTATGGAACCAGAAAAGACCCCAAATAGCAAGAAGAATGTTGAAAAAGAAACCCAAACTGGGTGGCATTAGAATGCTGGACTTCAAGCTCTATTACAAAGCTGTAATCATCCAGACAGTATGGTACTGGCACAAAAACAGACACATAGATCAATGGAACAGAATAGAGAACCCAGAAATGGACCCTTAACTCTGGGTCAACTAATCTTCAACAAAGCAGGAAAGAATATCCAATGGAAAAAAAACAATGTCTTCAACAAATTGTGTTGGGAAAATTGGACAGCCACATGCAGAAGAATGAAACTAGACCACTTTCTTGCACCATACCACAAAAATAGACTCAAAATGGATGAAAGACCTAAATGTGAGACAGAAATCCATCAAAATCCTAGAGGACAACACAGGCAACAACCTCTGTGACCTCAGCTGCAGCAAATTCTTCCTAGACACATCTCCAAAAGCAAGGGAAACAAAGGCAAAAATGAACTCTTGGGACTTCATCAAGATAAAAAGCTTTTGCACAGCAAAGGAGATACTCAACAAAACCAAAGACAACCTATGGAATGGGAGGAGACGTTTGCAAATGTCTTATCAGATAAACAGCTAGCATCCAAAACCTATAAAGAACTTATCAAACTCAACACCCAAAAAAGAAAAAATCCAATGAAGAAATGAGCAGAGGACATGAACAGACATTTCTCCAAAGAAGACATCCAAATGGCCAACAGACACATGAAAAAATGCTCCAGGGTCAGCCTCAGGGAAATACAAATCAAAACCACAATAAGATACCACCTCACACCAGTTAGAATGGCTAAAATTAACAAGTTAGCAAACAACAAATGTTGGTGAGGATGCAGAGAAAGGGGAACCCTCTTACACTGTTGGTGGGAGTGAAAGCTGGTGCAGCCACTCTGGAAAACAGTATGGAAATTCCTGAAAAAGTTGAAAATAGAGCTACCCTACAACCCAGCAATTGCACCACTAGGTATTTACCCAAAGGACACTAACACAGTGATTTGAAGGAGCACTTGCACCCCAATGTTCATAGCAGCAATGTCCACAATAGCCAAACTATGGAAAGAGCTCAGATGTCCATCGACAGATGAATGGATAAAGAAGATGTGATATACAATGGAATATTACTCAGCCACCAAAATGATCAAATCTTACCATTTGCAATGATATGGATGGACCTGGAGGGTATTATGCTAAGCAAAATAAGTCAATCAGAGAAAAACAATTATCATATGATCTCACTCATATGTGGAATTTAGGAAACAAAATAGGATTATAGGGGTAGGGAGGGAAAATAAAATAAGATGAAATCAGAGAGGGAGACAAACCATAGGAGATTCTTACCTATAGGAAATAAACTGAGGGTTGCTGGAGGGGAGGAGGTTGGGCATGGGGTAACTGGGTGATGGGCATTAAGGGAAAGCATGTGATGTAATGAGCACTGGGTGTTATATGCGATTGATGAATAACTGAACTCTACATTTGAAAGTAATAATACACTATATGCTAATTAATTGAATTTAAATAAAATAAATTCAAAATGGATTAAAGGCCTACATGTGACACCTGAAACCACCAAAATCCTGGAAAAGAGCACAGGCAGTCACTTCTTTGACATCAGCAATAGCAACATTTTTCTAGATATATCTCCTAAGAACAGAGAAACAAAAGCAAAAATTAACTATTGGGACTATATCAAGATAAAAAGCTCTGCACAGCAAAGGAACCAATCAACAAAACAAAAAGACAACCTAAGAATGGGAGAAGATATTTGCAAATAATATATCCAATAAGACATTAATATCCAAAATATATAAAGAACAGATACAACTCAACACACAAAAAACAAATAATCCAATTAATAAATGCACAGAAGACATGAACAGACATTTCTCCAAAGAAGACAAACGGATGACCAACAGTCACATGTAAAGATGTCCAACATCACTAATGATCAAGGAAAAACAAATTAAAACCACAATGAGATATCATCTTACACCTGTCAGAATGGCTATAATAAAAAATAATAAACAAGTGTTAACAAGGATGTGGAGAAAAAGGAATCCTCATGCACTGTTGGTGGGAATGCAAACTGGTGCAGTCATTACGGAAAACAGTATGAAGGTTCCTCAAAAAATTAAAAACAGAATTACCATGTGAACCAATAATTTCATTACTGGGTGTTTACCCAAAATATGCACCCCTATGTTTATTGTAGCATTATTTACAATAGCCAAATTATGGAAGCAGCCCATGTCATTGATAGATGAATGGGTAAAGAAGATGTGTGTGTGTGTGTGTGTGTGTGTGTGTGTGTGTGTGAATACACATTATATGAATATAGATGAATATTACTCAACCATAAAAAAGAATGAAATTTTGCCATTTCCAACAACATGGATGGATTTAGACCGTATAATGTTAAGTAAAATAAGTCAGAGAAAGACAAATACCATATGATTTCACTCATTGTGGAATTTAAGACACAAAATAAATGAAGGATAACTTTACTGGATATAGAATTCTTGACTGACAGGGGTTTTTTTTTCTTTCAGCCCTTCAAATATATCATCTCATATCTTCTGATCTCCAAGGTTTCTGATGAGAAATTAACCGATATTCTAATTGAGCATCGTTTTATGCGATAAGTTGCTTTCAAGATTCTTTCTCTATGGTTTTGACAGTTTGACTATATTGTGTGTTGATGTGGTTCTCCTTAGGTTCATTCTATTTGGAGTTCATTAACCTTTTTGGATTTGTAGATTCAAGTTTTTCATCAAATTTGGAACGTTTTTTGCCCATAATTTTTTTCAAATATTCTTTGTGCCCCTTTCTCACTCCCTTCTCCTTCTAGGAGTCCATAATGTATATGTCCATTTGATGGTGTTGGTATTAGTCAACTTTGGCTGTTATAGCAAAATACCATAGACTGGGTAGCTTAAACAACAGAACTGTATCTTCTTAAAGTACTGGAGGCTAGAAGTCCAGATCAAGGTCCAGCAGAGTCAGTTTCTGGTGATTGCTCTCCTTCTGGCTTGTAGAATGGCACCTTCTTTCTAAGCCCTTACATTGCCTTTCCTTGGTGCATGAGATGAACAGAGAAACAGAGCAAGCTCTCTGTTGTGTCTCCTCATAAGGACACTAATCCTATCAGATCATCACCCCATCCTTATGATTTCATTTAACCTTACCTATTTCCAACACCAAATACAGCCACCCTCTGGGTTAGGACTTCAACATAAGAATGGTGGTGTGTGTGTGTGTGTTAGGGGAACTATCCTTGAAAAATGAGGGAGAAATTGAGACATTTTCAAATACACAAGAGCTGAGAGACTTTGTTACCACTAAACCAGCCACATAAGAAGTGCTAAAGGCAGAGGGTGCCTGGGTGGTACAGTCAGTTAAGCATCTGACTTTGGATTTCAGTTCAGGTCATGATCTCAGGGTTATGAGATCAAGTTCAGCATCAAGTTCCATGCTGGTGTGGAGC
This sequence comes from Neomonachus schauinslandi, assembly GCF_002201575.2. Taxonomy (NCBI): domain Eukaryota; kingdom Metazoa; phylum Chordata; class Mammalia; order Carnivora; family Phocidae; genus Neomonachus; species Neomonachus schauinslandi. The sequence continues at coordinate 106,407,965 of NC_058406.1, read as the reverse complement.
CTGCTTAAGATTCTCTATCTTCCTCTCCCTCTGCCCCTCCCCCCACCCATATGTTCTCTCTCTCTTTCTATCTCTATCTCTCTCAAAAAAAAAAAATGCTAAAGGGAGTCACTTAGGTTGAAATGAACAGCTGCTAGATAGAAATTAGAAGTTGTATGAAGACACTCAGCACAGTCTGCTTGAGATTCTCTCTCCCCCACCCCTCTCCCTCTGCCCCTTCTGCTTGTGCTCTCTCTCTCTCAAATAAATAAATAAATCTTTAAAAAAAAAAAAAAGGAACTGAAGGGAGAAAAAAAATTGTCAAAAGACATAGACAAAGAAAAGCCAGGCGTTGGCTTCTTCTCTCTAACTAAGAAAGTCCTAGATGGCATTTTCTTCTAATAGAAGGCTGTTTCACCCGCATTGGAAATCTTGAAAGCAGAAATACAGGCATACCTCAGAGATATTGCAGGTTTGGTTCCAGATCACCACAATAAAGCAAGTCAAATAGTTTTTGGTTGTTTCCTGGTGCATATAAAAGTTATGTTTACATTATAGTAAAGTCTATGTAGTGTGCAATACCATTGTCTAAGAAAAATTTCTCTGTAGCATGTGATGCTGTTTGATACCATTTTACCCACAGCAGAACTTCTTTCAAAATTGGAGTCAGTCCTCTCAAAACCTGCTGCTGCTTTATCAACAAAGTTTATATAATATTCTAAATCCTTTGTTGTCATTTCAACAATCTTCACAGAATCTTCACCACAAGTAGATTCCATCTCAAGAAACCACTTTCTTTGCTCATCCATAAGAAGTAACTCCTCATCTGTCAAGTTTTATCATGAGATTACACCTTCAGGCTTCACTTCTGATTCTAGTTCTCTTGCTCTTTCCGCCACATCTGCAGTTACTTTCACCACTGAAGTCTTGAACCCCTCAAAGTCATCCTTAAGGTTGGAAATAACTTCTTCCAAACTCCTGTTCATGTTGATATTTTGACCTCTTCCCATGAATCATGAATGTTCTTAATGGCATTTAGAATGGTGAATCCTTTCCAGGTTTTCAATTTACTTTGCTCAGATTCATCAGAGGAATAACACTCTATGGCATCTATACCCTTATGAAATGTATGTCTTGAATAATAAAACTCGAAAGTCACCTGCTTGCCTCAGCCAGTGATTCTTGATCTTGGGGTCATGAGTTCAAGCCCCACATTGGGTGTAAATCTTATTTTTAAAAAAAAAGACTTAAGGGGCGCCTGGGTGGCTCAGTCGTTAAGTGTCTGCCTTTGGTTCAGGTCATGATCCCAGGGTCCTGGGATCGAGCCCCGCATCAGGCTCCCTGATCAGCAGGAAGCCTGCCTCTCCCTCTCCCACCCCCGCTAATTGTGTTCCCTCTCTCACTGTGTCTCTCTCTGTCAAATAAATAAAGAAAATCTTTAAAAAAATAAAAAATAAAAATAAATTTAAAAAAGACTTAAAAGTCAAAATTACTCTTTGATCCATTAGCTGCAGAATGGATATTGTGTTAGCTGGCATGAAAATAAAAAATCTCATGTTTACCTCTCCATCAGAGCTCTTGGATGACCAGGTGCATTGTCACTGAGCAGTAGTATTTTGAGAGGAATCTTTGTTTCTGAGCAGTAGTTCTCAACAGTGGGCTTAAAATATTCAGTAAACCAGGTTGTAAACAGATGTGCTGTTACCCAGGCTTTGTTATTCTATTTAGAGAGCACAGGTATAGTAGATTTAGCATAATTCTGAAAATCCTAGAATTTTTTGAATGGTAAATGAGTTGACTTCAACTTAAAGTCACCAGCAGCATTATCCCCTAACAAGAGAATTAGCCTGTCCTTCAAAGCTTTGAAGCCAGGCATTGGCTTCTTCTCTCTAACTAAGAAAGTCCTAGATGGCATTTTCTTCTAATAGAAGGTTGTTTCACCAGCATTGGAAATCTGTTGTTTAGTGTAGGCACCTTCATTAATTACCTTAGCTAGGTCTTCTGGATAACTTGCCACAGCTTCTACATCAGCACTGGCTGCTTCACCTTGCACTTTAATGTTATTGAGACAGTTTCTTTCTTAAATCTCAAGAACCCTACTTTTCTTCTGTAGCTTCCTCATCTCTCTCAACCTTCATAGAATTAAGAAGAGTTAGGGCCTTCATCTGGATTAGATTTTGGTTTAAGGGAATGTTGTGGCTGGTTTGATCTTCAGTCGAGACCGCTACAACTTTATCCACATCAGCAATAAGTCTGTTTCATTTTCTTATCATTTGTGTGTTCCCTGGAGTGTCAGCTTTAATTCCTTTAAGAACTTTTCCTTTGCATTTGCAACTTGGCTAACTGGTGCAAGAAGCTTAGCTTTTGACATGCCTTTCTCACTAAGCTTAATCATTTCTACTTTTTTTTTTTTTTTAGAGACAGAGAGTGGGCTTGTGAGTGGGGAAGGGAGGGGCCAAGGGAGAGGGAGAATGAAAATCTTAAGCAGGCTCCACACCAGTGTTGAGCCCAACATGGGGCTTGATCTCATGACCCTGAGATCATGACCTGAGCCAAAATCGAGTCGGACACTTAACTGACTAGAGCCACCCAGGCACCCCAATCATTTCTTTTAAAGTGAGAGATGTGTGATTCTTTCTTTCACTTGAACACTTAGAGGTCCCTGTAGGGTTATTAATTGGCCTAATTTTATTTTTTTATTTTATTTTATTTTTTTAAAGATTTCACTTATTTATTTGACAGAGAGAGACACAGCGAGAGAGGGAACACAAGCAGGGGGAGTGGGAGAGGGAGAAGCAGGCTCCCCGCAGAGCAGGGAACCTGATGTGGGACTCGATCCCAGGACCCTGGGATCACGACCCGAGCCGAAGGCAGTCGCTCAACCGACTGAGCCACCCAGGCGCCCCAATTGGCCTAATTTTAATATTTTTGTGCCTCAGGAATAAGGAGGCCTGAGGAGAGGGAGAGAGATAGGGGAACAGCCACTTGGTAGAGCAGTCAGAATATACACAACATTTATTAAGTTCACCATCTTATATGGGAGCAGTTCATGGTACCCCAAAACAATTATAATATTTACATCAAAAGATCACTGATTATGGGGCACTTGGCTGGCTCAGTCAAGAGATCATGTGATTCTTGATCTTGGGGTCATGAGTTTGAGCTCCATGTTGGGCGTATAGATTACTTTAAAAAATTAAGTTAAAAAAAAAGATCACTGTAGCACCTGGGTGGTTCAGTTGGTTAAGCATCTGCCTTTGGCTCAGGTCATGATCCCAGGATCCTGTGACTGAGCCCCGCATTGGGCTCTGCTCAGCGGGGAGTCTGCTTCTCCCTCTCACTCTGCCTCTCTCCCCAGCTTGTACTCTCTCTCTCTCTCAAATAAATAAATAAAATATTTTTTTAAAAAAATCACTAATCACAAATCACTCTGACAAATATAGTAATAATGAAAAAGTTTGAAATATTGCAAGAATTACTAGAATGTGACAGAGTCATGAAATGAGTAAATGCCATTAGAAAAATGATGCTGATAGACTTGCTCAACACAGGTTGATGCAAAACTTCAATTTATAAAAGACACAATATCTGCAAAGGGAAGCACAATAAAGCAAGGTATGCCTATACATGGTTCTACAATAATAGTTGAAGTCTTCAATCTTCCACTTTCGATAGTGATCAATAGGGCAGATCAGTAAGGAAATAGCTTGACCAATACTGCATATGAATCAGATCTAACAGACATAGAACACTCCATTCAACAACAATATGATGCATATTCTTTGCAAGTTCACATGGAACAATTGCCAGGATAGACCTTTAGCTAGACCCCAAAATAATTCTTAAATTAATTTTAAAGACTGGAATCATACAGAGCATTTTTTCTGATCACAATGAAATGAAACTTGAAATCATTAACAGAAGGAAAAACTGGAAAATTCACAAATGTGTAGAAATTAAACAACACACTCTTAAATGACCAATTTGTCAAAAGAGAAATCATAAGAAAAATGAGAAAACTTCCACTGTAAGACAAATGAAAACAAAAACATAACATATAAAAACTTATGGGATGCAGTGAAAGTGGTGTAAAGAGGGAAATTTATAGCTGTATACACATACATTAAAAAGGAGAAAGAACTCAAATTAATGACAATTTTACAGCTTAATGAATGAGAAAAAAAGCAAACTAAACTCAAAGTGTTTAGAAGCAAAACAAACAAAGATTAGGATGGAAAAACAATAAAATAGAGAATAGAAAAACAGTAAAGAAAATCAATGAAATCAAAAGTTGGTTCTTGAAGAAGGAACAAAATTGACAAACCTTTAGCTAGATTGACTATGGAAAAAGAATAAGACTCAAATTACTAAGATCAGAAATGAAAATAGGGACATTACTAATGATTTCACAGAAATAAAAAGGATTATAAGAGAATGCTATGAACAATGGCACTAACAAATTAGATAATTTAGATGAAATGGACAAATTCCTAGAAACGCATACTCTACTGAAACTGAACCATGAAGAAATAAAAAATGTGAATACTCCTATAACTAATAAGGAAATTGCATCAGTAATAAAAAATCTCTCAAGAAAGACCATGGACCAGATAGCTTCACTGGTAAATTCTACCAAACATTTAAAGAAGAATTAGTACGAATCCTTTTCAAACTCTTCCCAAAATTTGAAGAGAAGGGAATACTTCCTAATTTTTTCTATGAAGTCAGCATTACCTGATAGCAGATCCACAAAAAGACACTACACGAAGGGAAAACTATAGACCAATATTCTTTATGAATATTGATGCAAAAATTCTGAACAAAATAGTAGCAAACTGAAACCAGCAGCAAAATTAAAAGGACTATACACTATGATTAAGTGAAATTTACTCCAGGAATTCAAAGTCGGTTCAACATAGAAAAATCAATCAATATAATATACCACATTAATAGAATGAGGGGAAAAAAACTCAAACGTTTATCTCAATTCATGCGGTAAAAGCATTTGACAAATCGACGTCCTTTCATGATAAAAACACTCAACAAACTGGGAATAGAATGAAACTTCCTAAAGACGATAAAGGCTGTATATGAAAAACACACAGGGGCGCCTGGGTGGCTCAGTCGGTTAAGCGGCTGCCTTCGGCTCAGGTCATGATCCCAGCATCCTAGGATGGATCCCCTCATCGGGCTCCGTGCTCAGCAGGGAGCCTGCTTCTCCCTCTCCCTCTCCTGCTCTCCCTGCTTGTAATCTCTCTTTCTGTCAAATAAATAAATAAAATCTTAAAAAAAAAAAACCCACACAGCTGACATCATTTTCAGTGGTGAAAGCCTGAAAGCTTTTGCTGTAAGATCAGCAACAAGATAAGGATGCCCATTTTGCCATTTTTATTCAATACAGTATTGGACATTTTAGACAGAACAATTAGGCAAGAAAAAGGAATAAAAGTCATCCAAATTGGAAAGGAGGAAGTAAAATTATCTATGTTCACAGATGACATGATCTTATATGTCGAAAACCCTAAAGATTCCAAAAAATAAACTTTTGGAACTAAAAAACTAATTCAGCAAGGTAGCAGGTTACAAAGTCAATAGAAAAAAGTCAGTTGCATTTCTATACACTAACAGTGAATAATCTGTAAAGGAAATTAAGAAAACCATTTTACTTGCCATACCATATAAAAATACTTAGGAATAAATTTAATCAAGGAGGAAAAAGTCTTATATACTGAAAAGTGTAAAACATTGCTGAAATAAATTAAAGAAGACATAAATAAATGGAAAGACATCTCATGTTCATGGATTGAAAGACTTAACATTGTTAAGATGAAAATACGACCGAAATTGCTTCAGGTCAACAGGCAGGAGAGCTGCATGTGATGTCAGGGAAAGTCAGGACAGTCGGGTCTGTGTTGTCTTCCTAATGTTGAGGACTGAAGTGAAGTTGATGCTCTTTATCATAGGGCTGTGCTCACACCTGCTCCTGAAGGAGGGGTTTTCCTCTTGCCAACCTGGGAGGGAGCACAAAATGCAGACAGAATGGCTGTTTGTTTTGTTTTGGTTTGGTTTGGTTTGGTTTTTTTGCACATTCCTTATCTCTTGCAAATCTCTCCTGTGGCCATCCCAAACAAGACCATGTAGGGAAAGGAATTCCACAAAACATAGTTCCAGCTTAACCAAGTTGACATAGAACAAAACCACCACAGTTATAGAATATTTATAACTTGAGAACTAAATAAAGAATCTGTTTTGTTGACAAGCCAGGAGGCTGTGAATGCTTCAAGTAAGATTATGTTCTAACTTTTATCATAAATTTCATATCCTACCTGTTGTGTATTTAAGAAATTCAATGTACAGATATATGGAAACTCATTAAAATGATTTACACAGAACCTCTTTGTTCCCATCCAAACAAAATTTTATGCTTGAAGAGATGTCATCAGGATTTATGAAGTATATTTTATTTTTATTTTTTTATGAAGTATATTTTAAATTATTCCCAAACTCATAAGTGATTTTGATAGTGCCAATTCATATGTATAGCAATCTAATTATTTTAGATATGTTTTTACATGCAGTGAATTCAGTTTCTGTTTTGTTTTTCACCTTGATCTAAAGTAGAATAATTGTTTATTTTTACATATTTATTTATTTGAGAGAGAGAGAGGGAGGGGGAGAGGGAGAGAATCTCAAGCAGACTTCCCACTGAGTCTGGAGCCCGGCACAGGGTTCCATCTCACAACCCTGAGATCATGACCTGAGCCTAAATCAAGAGTCAGATGTTTAACCAACTGAGTCACCTAGGTGCCCCAGAATATTTTTTTTACATACTTTATAGAACTAAATGTGTCCTCTGATGTTTGAAATATGTGTTTCAATTGCATCTCCCTGATGTTACCATTTATAATAAACTTAAAAATTTTTAATTCTGATGGTTTCAAGCTTAAAACAGTATAGGAAAATAATGTAAAGGACTTTGAAATGGACTAAGAATCATACTGAGCATGTATAATGGAAAATTAGGGTGTTGTCTGGGTTACCTGATCCTGTAGGTTCTCTGCTTCTTTTGCTGTCTGAGAGCTACTTTACAACTCTGTAAGTTGTAGAAAGCTGATAACAGTAGCAATGATTCTTGTCCATAGAAATATAAATTGTGTCCTGTGGATTGCAATTGATTATTCCCTGTGTGTAGTCTCATTTAACTTCAATTTGTAAATTAATGCCAGTCCTTTTCATATGAACCAGTTCTAATTTCTTACTGATTCCCTGATTATTACTTAAAATCTTTACCATATGTTCATTTTATATCTGTCTCAGTTTCTTGATTATATTATTTTTTTATTGCTGCAAGTATTTTTTTAAAAAAATTTATAATATTTTTTAATTAATATATAATGTATTATTTGTTTCAGGGGTACAGGTCTGTGATTCATCAGTCTTACACAATTCACAGTGCTCACCATAGCACATACCCTCCCCAATGTCCATCTCCCAGCCACCCCATCCCTCCCACCCCCCACCACTCCAGCAACCCTCAGTTTGTTTCCTGAGATTAAGAGTCTCTTATGGTTTGTCTCCCTCTCTGGTTTCATCTTGTTTCATTTTTCCCTCCCTTCCCCTATATTCTTTTTTTTTTTTTAATCACCTTTTAACAACAGCTTTATTTATATTTCTTATGCCGAATTTCAGTAAGAGCTCATGGAGCCACATGTGACTTCTGGTTGTATTTATGTATTTACTTTAATTTTATTGAGGACTCATGCCCTGCCTTGAGCCCTGGGAAGGAAATATGAAAACCACAGCAGCAGGTAAGCACAGCATTGCAATATAAAGCAAAGGTCATGGGCGTCTGGGTGACTCAGTCAGTTAAGCATCTGCCTTCGGCTCCGGTCATGATCCCAGGGTCCTGGGATCAAGTCCTGCATCAGGCTCCCTGCTCAGCCAGGAGTCTGCTTCTCCCTCTCCTTCTGCCTCTGCCTCTCACCTCCCACCCGTGCTCTCTCTCAAAAATAAGTAAGTTAAATCTTTTTAAAAAAATAATAAAGCAAAGGTCATGGTAGAGGGAGGTGCAAGGTGAGTGAGCTCCTAGAGAGGATCCCAAGGGCATCTTGGCTTGGATCTTGTAGAAGGGCAGGAGTTGGTTAGAGAAGGAGAGGAAAGGCATTTTGTGCAGAAGCACAGAGTAATGGGGAGCATGGCATGTGTAGAGAACTGCCATACATCCAGAGGTGAGCACGGGGCACTGCAGGAAGGTGTGTTAGTTCATCTGGTGGCTATAAGGAAATAAAATACCAGAAACTGCGTGGCTTACACACAACAGAAATTTATTTGTCGCAGTTCTGAAGGCTGAGAAGTCCAGAATCATGGCTCTGACAGATTTGGTGTCTGTTGAAGTCCCTCCTCTGGGTTGCAGGTGGCCAACTGTGTCCTCACGTGGTAGAAAGAGGCAAGAAATATCTCTGAGGTCTCTTGTACATGGGCACTAATCCCATTTGTGAGGGCTCCACTATAACCTCCCAAATGTCCCACCTACCTTGGGCATTACATTTTCAACATAGGAACTTGAGGAGGATATAAACATTCTAACCACAGCAGCTGAAGAGTTGGATGAGGACCTCAGCTATCGCAGGGAATTCAGATTTTCTTAACAAGGTTGTGGGAATTGTGGAAGGACTGTAAGTGAGCAAGTCACATAAACAGAAAGATGTTTCTGCAGGCCAGGGATGATGCCCTTTCCTCAGAGGTGGGGGAAAGAGTGTGCAGCTGACCAGGAAGCCCTGTAAATGCTGCCTGGATGCCTCCCCTTTCTCAGACTGCTCAAGCTGCTACTTCTGCCTTCCAGAGCAGTCTGGCAATTCAGAGGCACACGGCTCTGCTTCTAAGTGGCACTAGAGTTGGACAAAGTGGAAAAAAAATTCTATTTTGCTCCTTCTTGACATGTATTTCAAGTTTATCTGAGTGTCTTCATATCTAGTTATAACATTATTATGCAGAGGATACAAGATATAAAAATGAAATATTATTATTTTATTTATGTATTTTTTTGAAATAGGCTCCACACCTGAAGTAGGGCTTGAACTCACAACCCTGAGATCAAGAGTTGTACCCTCTAGCAACTGAGCCAGCCAGGAACCCCTGAAATATTATTTTAATCAAACATGCTTATCAACACTATGGATTAGTCTTTCCTTAGTGAATAAAGTTCTATTTTTTTATAACAGCTACTAATTAAGCAACAGAATAGTTTAACTTGACATTAACCTTTTCCTAAAAGAATCATTAATATGTAGAATCAGTCTGAAAAGTAGCTGGAACTCCACATTCGTATCCTATTTCATGAAACTGTCCATTTTTTGTACATGTGAACTACAGTATACACAAGATTATCTACAATCTTTAAATCAGATATTGAGAATAAATAAGCAAATTGTTGAACATACTTGAAAATTTTCTCCCCTGGCATTTTTTCTTCTGAAGCCTCACTAACTTATAAACTCATTCAAAGTTAAATTTCACATTTGATAGTGGTTTGATGTGTAACCCTTTAGAAATATTTTGCATTTTAACAGCAAACTTCAATGTTAAACTCCAGGCATGAATGATTTGGCAATTTTAGGTTCTGTGACAAAGCCACTGAGAGAGTTGGTTTAAGGCACAATTGTTATAAACGTTTGCAGATATTCACTGAACAAGTAAACAAGTATGTACTATATCTGGTTCTAAAGCTTTCTTCTCTATGATTGTCCATAATTTTATTTCTTTGCCTGCCTCTATTGTATCCTTTTTTAATTTCCAAGAGTCTCATAAGAATAGTCATTAAATGTTATTCTTCAGTCAAATATTGCTTTGCTGTAATAGTGCCAAAAATTGTGAGGAGGAGGAGCATTTTGCCAATTAAATAGTTATTTAATTCTCTATAGCTTTTAGCCCTTTCCAAAGGTCCATGACTCAGGGGAAAGACACTTTAAAATACGGCTTTGCTGAGCTTAAGTTTGATCATCTGGTTTCTCAAATGTTCAGAATGTCTCTGATAACAAAGAAATAAACTATAATGTTCAGGAAATCTTTTACTATAACCCTATTTTAAACAATTTATAAAGAGAGCTTATAGAAATTGTCATGACAGATGCTATATACAATTTTCAAACTGATTTAAAAATTTTTTAATCAACTGTTACCTTACAATATCCCAACTAAGGAAAGCCTGTTTTCATTTTTTAAGATTGTGCATTCAACTGCCCTTAAGATGGTTTCCTTGGTTCTAAGATTTGCAAGTTTTACTATTACATGCCGGGGTGTTGGCCTGTTTTCTTTGATCTTGGGAGGGGTCCTCTCTGCCTCTAGGAAATGAATATTTGTTTCATTCCCCAGATTAGGGAAGTTCTTAGCTACAATTTGCTCACATATATCTTCTAGTCCTCTCTCTGTCTCCACCCCCTCCGGGTTTCCAATAATTCTGACATTGGAACGCTTCATGGTGTCACTTATTTCTCTGATTCTATTTTCATGGATTCTGAGTTGTTTTTCCCTGGCCCCCTCTTTTCCTTTTTTATCTATTAAATTGTCTTCCAGGTCACTAATTCATTCTTCTACCTCACGTACCCTAGGTGTTAGATTATCTAGATTAGATTGGATCTCATTGATAGCATTTTTAAGTTCTGCCAATTCAGCTTTCATTTCTGCCATTAGAGACTCTATGTTGCCATTAATTGAGTTCTCCATTCTAGCTGTTGTCTTCACAATTGCTAGCCTAAATTCCATCTCCAACATCTTGGTTATATCTGCATCCATTTGTAAATCTGTGGCATAAGCCATAATCTCTGAGTCTTTTCTGTTTTGGGGGTTCCTCCTCCTAGTCATTCTGTTGATGGGTGGTTGAGGGAATGTGTAGAGTCCAAATTATTGACCATAACCCAAGCAAGGTCCCTGTTTTCTAGGTACCTTAGGGTTGCTGGCCTCTTGTTTTCCCAGCCTGTCTTCTGGGGTAGGGGCCTGCCATGCTGTTACTCAGGCAACCCTGTTTGGGCAGAGTTGCCCTGCCCCCTGTGGCGGGGGATGGGCTCAGTGGAAACTGCTTTTTTGGGGCTTTTGTTCTCTGGCAGCTTTCTCTGGCAACTTTCCATGTCTCTTCCAAGAGTTAGAGCTGAAGAGACCATTTCCAACCCTCTGCATCAGAGCAGAGAGATCACAGTCTGTTCTTCAGTGAGCTCTCCAGGCCACACTGTCTCCGTTTCTGTCTGTGCTGCTATAAACTGCAGCATCCTGGGTTGTGCGCCCCTCTGCAGAGCTCCCAGTCCTGCCTCCAGGCAAGTTGGTACAGCCACTTTGGAAAACAGTGTGGAGGGGCCTCAAAAAATTAAAAATAGAGCTCCCCTATGACCCAGCAATTGCACTCCTGGGTATTTACCCCAAAGACACAGATGTAGTGAAAAGAAGGGCCATATGTTGGGCGCCTGGGTGGCTCAGTTGGTTGAGCAACTGCCTTCGGCTCAGGTCATGATCCTGGAGTCCCGGGATCGAGTCCCGCATCAGGCTCCCTGCTCGGTGGGGAGTCTGCTTCTCCCTCTGACCCTCCTCCCTCTCATGCTCTCTGTCTCTCATTCTCTCTGTCGCAAATAAATAAATAAAATCTTAAAAAAAAAAAAAAGAAGGGCCATATGCACCCCAATGTTCATAGCAGCAATGTATGCAATAGCCAAACTGTGGAAAGAGCCGAGATGCCCTTCAACAGATGAACAAAGAAGATGTGGTGCATATATACAATGGAATATTACTCAGCCATCAGAAAGGATGAATACCCAACTTTTACATCAACATGGAGGGGATTGGAGGAGATCATGCTAAGTGAAATAAGTCAAGCAGAGAAAGTCAATTATCATATGGTTTCACTTATTTGTGGAATATAAGGAATAGCATGGAGGTCATTAGGAGAAGGAAGGGAAAAATGAATCAGAGGGGGAGATGAACCATGAGAGACTATGGATTCTGAGAAACAAATTGAGGGTTTTAGAGGCAAGGGGGGTGGGGGGATGGGTGAGCCTGGTGATGGGTATTAAAGAGGACACATTCTGCATGGAGCACTGGGTGTTATACGAAAACAATAGATTGTGGAGCACTACATCAAAAACTAATGATGTATTGTATGGTGACTAACATAATAAAATTAAATTAAAAAAAGATTGTGCATTCAAGGTTCACAGTGCTTAAAGACATCAGATGGCATGCTTTCCTTTTGAAATCCCATTAAAAGAACAGGGTGGTCAGTGCTAGGAGAAGTAATAGGGCGTCTGAGTAGGGAAGATGAAACTGAGACTTGAATTTTATGAGTAGCAAATTTCTTCTAATTAGAAATTTCAATCTAAAGGCTGATGCTATTTTACTGGGGCAAAGCAGGGGGCCCATATAGTTTAACTGCTCAGGTGGTAATATAGGAAGAACTACCTAAGTCTGGGGCCTTCCCTACAAACAACCTCTTAGCCCTTTTTAGAAATCAGCCCACTTTTGTAATCATTGTGAGGAGATGGCAAAGAGGAAAAGGTGGGGCGCAATCAGCCATTCCACTGAAGTGAGAGGGGAGACAGCACTCAAGGCTTGCAGAGATGGGAGGGAAAGTGAGGAGGGCAGAAAGCAGGAAGGGACTGGGGAGGAAGGGCTTCAGGGAGCCAGAGGAAGGCCATGGGGTAGGCAGCACTGATCTGTACCCAGGGGCTTGCAGAGAATGACCTGCCACTGTGTGCAAGCTCACACTTCAAGATCATGCAGAGGAAAGGCCCGGGACTGTTCCGTTGCTACAAATAGTTCTGTTTTATAAAATATCTTTGAATTACACATTATTACTGCAAAATAATTGTATCCATGTAAATGAATGTGTATACTGGTTAAATGTATGTACATGTGAGTGTAAATATATGCATGTTTTTAAATTAGAATCCAAATACACAATATTTTCATGTAACTGTCAGACCCCAGAATATGTGTAGGACTCCCTTTTACTTTCGTAGTTTTTGGTTTGGGGGGTTTTTGTTTTCAATTTTTTGCCCTTGTATTTTTGTAAGTAAGTTTTGTAAAAATAAAAATTAATCTGTTGAAGTTATGCAGGTAGTAAGAGACAAATACCATAGTTTAACTTTTCTTCAAAGGGCAAATTTTGTGAGCCTTTAATTAATATGTGGAAATAAATGAAGGCCATCCAAATGAGAAAAGCAAGGGCTATTTATTCAGAGTTTGGTAGACAGCAAGGGAGTCAGCACTGTCACTTTCAAAACTCTTTTTTCAGAGACTCAAAGGCAGGCAAAGGAGTGGGAAAATTTTATAGTGGGAAAAAGAGAAGGTCCACCTGTGCCCTGATTGTTGGTGAGGGGAAAATATAGTGGAGTTGTGTTTGGTTAAGGGAGCATATTTGACTTTCTCTTGTTGATCCTCAGTTGGAAGTAGGTCAAATATTAGGGAAGCTGGCAGTTCTTAAGTCCTGGCCATTTTAGTTAGTTGTTTTTTTTTAATTTTATTTATTCATTTGAGACACAGAGAGAGAGAGCATGAGCAGGGGGAGAGGCAGAGGGAGAGGGAGAGCCACCCAGGCACCCCAAGTCCTGGCCATTTACGACTCTTACAGGAGTTATTATTTAGCTGCCTGAATTGTCACTAGACAATCTGACATTCTGCAAGTCTTAGAGCACTCTGGCTTCCTGGGCTGTTTATTATAGGTGAAGCATCACTTTCCAGCACGGGTTGCGGCAGGTTGTGGGTCAAAGTTCTATTTTTATATAAAGTATTGCTGTTGTCCCTTCGTATATTCAGTATCTCAAATAATAATAAAATAATGGCATATTCTGTTGCATAAAAGTACCTATTAAAAAAATTTTATTCTGGGGGAGGCTGGGTGGCTCAGTCTGTTAAGTGTCTGCCTTCCTTCCGCTCAGGTCATGATCCCAGGGTCCTGGGATTGAGTCCCACATCGGGCTCCTTGCTCAGCGGGGAGCCTGCTTCTCCCTCTGCCTGCCACTCGCCTTGCTTGTGTGCTCTCTCCTCACTCTCTCTGACAAATAAATAAATAAAATCCTTAAAAAAAAAAAAAAAGAACCTTGGCGAGACCCCCCTTCTTCCCTGGGGAAGAGCAGCATGGGTGTGTGCCCCAGGAGTCTGCAGGGTTTGGAGACTCGAATTGGGGTTGCGTGCCTTAGATAGAAACACTCAGTCACAGGCTAGGTGAGCACGGAGTGTGGACAGAGACCAGGGAGACAGGAGTGATTGACTGCTTTTCCCTGAGAGCATACTGAGGAGTGAGGCCCCGAGCTCTTGGCTCTGGGGCTAGAGATTGTGAGGTTGCCATTTTCATTCTCATCCTCTAAAGTGGCGCGGAAAGCCTTCAGGGAACAGAAGCCAAAGACAGCAATCCAGAGCAGATTATTTAGGCAGGCTCCCTAGCAAGGGTGGTGCTGTTCCTCCTGGGGCAAAGACACCTGAGAATCAGCACAACAGACCCCCCTCCAGAAGATCAGCAAGAAATTCTTGCTAAGACCAAGTTTACCATCAGTGAGAACTGCAAAACTCCAGAGCTAGAGGAAAATACTATATAGAATTCATGGGTTTCCCACCCCCCCCATGATCCTTTAGTCTTTCAATTTTAATTTTTTTCTCTTTCTTTTTTTAACCAATTTCTCATTTTATCAACTCTTTTCTAAAAATCTTTTTTAATTTTCATTTTTACAGTTACATTCTATCCTTTCATTGTATTTAATTTTATTTTTGTATATACATAAGTTTTTCTTTCCTTCCAATTTTGGGATGCAGTTTCTTCTGATAAAGAGACCCAAATACACCCAGAATCTAGTGTATTGCTCTGTTCTCCTCACCTGTCTGATCATATTCTCTTTTTTTCCTCTCTTTTTCTTGTGAAAGTCTTTTTAAATTTTCATCTTTATGGTTACATTCTATTCTTTCAATGTATTTAATTTTATATTTGTATATATATAAGTTTCTCTTTCTTACAATTTTGGGATGTAGTTTCTTCTAAAAAACAGACCAAAATACACCCAGGATATAGGGTATTGCTATGTTCTGTTCATCTGTCCAATTATATATTTTTTTTAATTTTTAAATTTAATTTAATTAATTTTTTTTTGCTTTTGGGTCTCTTCTGATTTGTTTAGTGTATCTTTCTCTGGGGTTGTTATTGCCATTTTAGTATTTTGTTCTCATGTTTATCTATTCTTCAGACAGAATGACAAGATGGAAAAGCTCATCTCAAAAAAGAGAACAAGAGGCAGTACTGACTGCCAGGGACCTAATCAGTATGGATAAAAGTAAGATGTTGGAACTAGAGTTCAGAATAATGATTATAAAGATACTAGCTGGGCTTGTAGCATCCTTTTCTGGAGCAATAAAAGAACTAAAATCTAATCAAGTTGAAATTAAAAAGGCTATTAATGAAATGTAATTAAAAAATGGAGGCTCTAACTGCTAAGATAAATGAGGCAGAAGACAGAATTAGTGATATAGAAGACAAAATAATGGAGAATAAAGAAACTGAGAAAAAGAGAGATAAACAACTACTGAATCAGGGGAGATTTTGAGAGATGAATGATACCATAAAGCAAAACAATATTAGAATAATTGGGGTCCCAGAAGAAGAGGAAAGAGAGAGGGGTAGAATGTATATGGGAGCAAATTATAGTGGAGAACTTCTGTAATGTGGGGAATGAAACAGGCATTCAAGTCCAGGGGGCACAGAGAACCCCCCTCAAAATCAATAAAAATAGGTCAACACCTTGACATATAATAGTGAAACTTGTGAATCTCAGAGACAAAGAGAAAATCCTGAAAGCAGCTCGGAACAAGAGGTCCCTAACCTACAAAGGCAGAAACATTAGACTGGCAGCAGACCTATCCACAGAGACCTGGCAGGCCGGAAAGGACTGGCATGATATATTCAGGGTGCTAAATGAGAAAAATATGTAGCCAAGAATATTTTATCCAGCTAGGACGTCATTCAAAATAGGAGAGATAAAAAGCTTCCAGGACAAACAGAAACTAAAAGAATTTGTGATCACTAAATGAGCCCTGCAAGAAATATTAAAGGGGATCCTTTAAGCAAACTGACAGCCCAAAAGTAAAATAGATCAGAAAGGAACAGAGACAATATACAGAAACAGGGACTTTACAGGTAATACAATGGCACTAAATTCATATCTTTCAATAGTTACCTTGAATGTAAATGGGCTAAATGCCCCAATCAAAAGACACAGGGATCAGATTGGATAAAAAAAGCAAGACCCATCAATATGCTGTCTGCAAGAGACTCATTTAAGGCCCAAAGACACCTCCAGATTGATAGTGAGAGTGTGGAAAACCATGTATCATGCCAATGGACATCAAAAGAAAGCTGGGGTGGCAATCTTTATATCAGACAAATTAGATTTTAAACTAAAGACTATAATAAGAGATGAAGAAGGACACTATATAATTAAAGGGTCTCTCCAACAAGAAGTTCTAACAACTGTAAAAATTTATGCCCCAACATGGGAGCAGCCAATTATATAAGACAATAATAAAATCAAACAAACACATCGATAATAATACAATAATAGTAGGGGACTTTAACACGCCCCTCACTGCAATAGACAGATTGTCTAAGCAGAAGATCAACAAGGAAACAAAGGCTTTGAATGACACACTGGACCAGATGGACTTCACAGGTATATACAGAACATTTTATTCCAAAGCAATAGAATACACATTCTTATCTAGTACACATGGAACATTCTCTAGGATAGATCACATCCTGGGCCACAAATCAGGTCTCAACCGGTACAAAAAGACTGGGATAATTCCCTGAGTATTTTCAGACCACAATGCTTTGAAACTGGAACTCAATCACAACAGGAAATATGGAAAGAACTCAAATCCATGGAGGCTAAAGAGAATCCTAATAAAGAATGAATGGGTCAACCAGAAAATTAAAGAATTTTTCAAAAAATCATGGAAACAAATGAAAATGAAAATACAACTGTACAAAACCTTTGTGATGCAGCAAAGGCAGTCCTAAGAGGAAAGTATATAGCAATACAAGCCTTTCTCAAGAAACAAGAAAGTCTCAAATACACAACCTAATCCTACACCTAAAGGAGCTGGAGAAAGAACAGCAAATAAGGCCTAAACCCAGGAGGAGAAGAGAAATTATAAAGATCAGAGCAGAAATCAATGAAATAGAAACCAAAAGAACAGTAGAACAGATCAATGAAACTAGGAGCTGATTCTTTGAAAGAATTAATAAGATTGATAATCCTCTGGCCAGACTTATCAAAGAGAAAAGAGAAAGAACCCAAATGAATAAAATCATGAAAGAGAAGAGTACACAACCAACACCAAAGAACTACAAACAATTAGAAGAACATATTATGAGCAACTATATGCCAACAAATTAGGCAATCTGGAAGAAATGGATGCATCCTAGAGATGTATCAACTACCAAAACTGAACCAGGAAGAAATAGAAAACCTGAACAGACCCATGACCATCAAGGAAATTGAAGCAGTAATCAAAAAATCTCCCAATAAACATGAGTCCAGGGCCAGATGGCTTCCCAGGGGAATTCTACCAAGCATTTAAAGAAGACCTAATACCTATTCT
Source organism: Neomonachus schauinslandi (assembly GCF_002201575.2). NCBI lineage: Eukaryota > Metazoa > Chordata > Mammalia > Carnivora > Phocidae > Neomonachus > Neomonachus schauinslandi. The sequence goes on along the minus strand of NC_058406.1, from coordinate 106,390,358 downwards.
TCTGAAGCTGTTTCAAAAAATAGAAATGGAAGGGAAACTTCCAAACTTGTTCTATGAGGCCAGCATTACCTTGATCCCAAAACCAGACAAAGATCCTACTGAAAAGGAGAATTACAGACTAATATCCCTGATGAACATAGACGCCAAAATTCTCACCAAGATACTAGCCAATAGGATCCAAATGTACATTAAAAGGATTATTCACCATGACCAGGTGGGATTTATTCCTGGGATGCAAGGTTGGTTCAACATTCACAAATCAATCAACATGACAGAGCACATTAATAAAAGAAAAGACAAGGACCATATGATCCTCTCAATTCATGCAGAAAAAGCATTTGACAAAGTACACCATTCTTTCTGATTAAAACTCTCCACTCTAGGGATGGAGGGAATATACCTCAGTATAATAAGAGCCATATACAAAAAGCCCACAGCAAGTATCATTCTCAACAGGGAAAACTGAGAGCTTTCCCCATAAGGTCAGGAACATGACAGGGATGTCCACTCTCACCACTGTTGTTCAACGTAGTACTAAGAGTACTAGCCTCAGCAATCAGACAACAGAAAGAAATAAAAGGCATCCAAATTGGCAAAGAAGTCAAGCTCTCACTCTTTGCAGATGATATGATACTCTATGTGAGAAACCCAAAGACTCCATCCCAAAATTGCTAGAACTCATACAGGAATTCAGCAAAGTCCCAGGATATTAAATCAATGCACAAATATCAGTTGCATTTCTATACACTAACAGACAGAAGAAAGAGAAATTAAGGAATCAATCCCATTTAAAATTGCATAAAAACCATAAAATATCCAGGAATAAATCTAATCAAAGAGGCATAGGATCTGTACTCTGAAAACTATAGAACACTCATGAAAGAAATTGAGGAAGACACAAAGAAATGCAAAAATGTTCCATGCTCATGGATTGGAAGAACAAATATTGTTAAAATGTCTATGCTACCTAGAGCAATCTATACATTCAATGCAATCCCTATCAAAACAACATCAACTTTTTTCACAGAGCTGGAACATATAATCCTAGAATTTGTATGGAACCAGAAAAGACCCCGAATAGCCAAAGGAATTGTTGAAAAAGAAAACCAAAGCTCTTGGCATGACAGTTCCATACTTCAAGCTCTATTACAAAGCTGTCATCATCAAGACAGTATGGTACTGGCACAAAAACAGACACACAGATCAATGGAACAGAATAGAGAGCCCAGAAATAGACCCTCAACTCTATGGCCAGCTAATCTTCGACAAAGCAGGAAAGAACATCCAATGGAAAAAAAGACAGTCTCTTCAACAAATGGTGTTGGGAAATTTGGACAGCCACATGCAAAAGAATGAAACTGGACCATTTACTTACACCATACACAAAAATAGACTCACAATGGATGAAAGACCTAAATGTGAGGTAGGAATCCATCAAAATCCTAGAGGAAAACACAGGCAGCAACCCTTGTGACCACAGACAAAGCAACTTCTTGCTAGACACATCTCCAAAGGCAAGAGAAACAAAAGCAAAAATGAACTATTGGGACTTCATCAAGATAAAAAGCTTTTGTACAGCAAAGGAAACAGTCGACAATACTAAAAGGCAACCTACGGAATGGGAGAAGATATTTGTAAATGTCTTATCAGATAAAGGGCTAGTATCCAAAAATCTATAAAGAACTTATCAAACTCAACACCCAAAGAACAAATAATCCAATCAAGAAATGGGCCGAAGACATGAACAGACATTTCTGTTCCAACAGACACATGAAAACATGCTTCACATCACTGGGCATCAGGGAAATACAAATCAAAACCTCAATGAGATACCACCTCATAGCAGTCAGAATGGCTAAAATTAACAAGTCAGGAAATGACAGATGTTGGCCAGGATTCGAAGAAGGGGGAACCCTCCTACACTGTTGGTGGGAATGCAAGCTGGTGCAGCCACTCTGGAAAACAGTATGGAGGTTCCTCCAGATGTTGAAAATAGAACTACCCTACGACCCAGCAACTGCACAACTGGATATTTCCCAAAGATATAAATGTAGTGATCTGGAGGGGTACCTGTACCCCAATGTTTATAGCAGCATTGTCCACAATAGCCATTCTATGGAAAAAGCCCAGATGTCCATCAACAGATGAATGAATAAAGAAGATGTGGTATATGTATACACAATAGAATACTACTCAGTCATCAAAAAAGAAAGAAATCTTGCCATTTGCAATGATGCGGATAGAACTAGAGGGTATTATGCTAATTGAAATAAGTCAATCAGAGAAAGATAATTACCATGTGATCTCACTCATATGTGGAACTTAAGAAACAAAACAGAGGATCATAGGGGAAGGGAGGGAAAAATAAGATGAAATCAGAGAGGGAGACAAACCATAAGAGACTATTAATTATAAGAAACAAACCAAGGGTTGCTGGAGGGGGGATGGGGTAACTGGGTGATGGACAACAAGTTGGGCACGTGATGTAATCAGCACTGTGTATTATCTAAGACTGATGATGAATCACTGAACTCTACCTCTGAAACTAATAATACATTATATGTTAATTTAAATTAAAAAATAAATGAATTTTAAAAATTATGAGTGCTTGGGAGTTTCTATTTTATTTTCATTAGAATAGGTAATCTTTGAAAGGTTTTAGGAAATGAGATAATGCCAATTTGTATGGCATTGCCAAATCACGGTAATGTGATTTGTTTTAAAAAGATCAGTTCCAGGGGCACCTGGGAGCTCAGTTGGTTAAGTGTCTGCTTTAGGCTCATTCATGATCCCAGGGTCCTGGGATCAAGCCCCCCGTTGGGCTCTCTGCTCAGCACAGAGTCTACTTCTCCCTCTCACTCTCCTTCTGTGCTCTCTCAAATAAAATCTCTAAAAAATATATTAAAAAAATAAAGATCAATTCCAGTATTAAAGGGTAAAGGGTAAATGGGATCATGTGTGCAGCTTACTTACAAAATTTGATGAGAAAAGTATTTACATAGCCCAGATTATCTCCCCACAAGATACTTAGAATTAGTAGGGGGAAAAAAATAGTAAATTACAATGAAGAAACCTGGCAGACACCACCTTACTCAAGTGATTGAGGTTAACCTATCAGTAAAGTGTCAGGCTTATTGACTCTCTTGATATGATGCACTGGTCACAGTGTCACTTCAGTGGTTCCTGCTGAAATGGATACCCAGAATCTAATCATAAAGACATCAGAGAAACCCAAATTGAGGGATATTTTAATAAGAACTGGCCTGTACTCTTTCAAAATGTCAAAGTCATGAAGAGAAATAACCTAGGAAAATTCCAGATTGAAGGAGACTAGATATGAAAATGAAATGCAACTTGTGATGCTGTCACAGAAATGGAGATTTTTTATGTTTACTAAGAAAAACATGATTGAGACAATTGATGAAATTTGAACATTTGTACAAATGTAACAGTATTCATTTTAAAAATTATGTTATGAAATTGTTCTGTCGTTATATAAGGCAATGTCATTGTCTTAGGATATACATGGTTTTTAGCAAGTTTTTAGAAGTAAAGGGGCATCCTGTTTCTCTGAAATGATTAAAAAAATTTATAGAGAATGATAAAAGCAGATTTGAGAAAATGTTAACACTGAAGTAATTTGAGTAAATGATATATGGGATTTATTTTCATTATTCTTACAACTTTTGTGTAATTCTGAAATTTATTTCAAGAAGTTTTAAAAATGGAGGCACTTGGGAGTTTAGTCAGTTAATTGTCCAACTTTTGATTTCAGGTTGTGGGATTGAGCCCCACATTGGGCTCCCTGCTCAGTGTGGAGTCTGCTTGGGATGTCCTCTCTCCCTTTCCCCCTGCCCCACCCCCCACCCCACTTGCACTCTCTCTCTCTAATAAAAAAAAAAAAAAAACCTTAAAAAAAAGTTTTAAAAATTGAATTGCAAATGTATTTTAAGAAATTACCTTAGATTTAATAAGTAACAGCACTCACTTAAATATGCCCCGACCTGTTTGCTAAGTCATTAAATTCTGGTTTCTTTATTCTTGCTAAATTTTGACTCCTTTGGATGGAATTGATTATATTTATGATGGATACTGGAAGAACAGCATGTGTATATTTGTGTAAATCAAATAAAGCCATTCTAACTAGCAAGTTTATCTCTCAGGGTCAAAATCAGAGAAAAAAATTCAAGTGGAATATATTATGCTATAGTGTTTTTGAAGAAATGTATTCATAGGAAATTAAGCTGAAACTGTATTGTCCTAGTAAGAAAAACCCATATTCTCCTTATTCTGTTCACACTAACAGTACCGAGCACTTACTATACCAGTGTCCTAAGCACTGTAAGTTGGCAGTAAGCCATGAGTCAGGATGTAAACCTGGCAGCCTGCATCTGTGCTCTCTTAAACCACCTGATACAAATAGGGGGATGCTCTTCAGACCAAGGAAGTGGCTCTTGACCTTTCCTACCCCATACTCCTGAGGGGTATGAGATGCTGCAGCTGAGTCATGAGGCACACCTCTCAGGGAGCATCTGTCAGAATTCAGGGGGCAGAGCTCTAATTTAACACATGCTCTTATTCTTCCATTCCATATCCTGAGATTTCACTGATTTCAAGAATGTTCTCTGATAATTTTTATATCCTCATTCTCCCTTCATAGGAGGCAATTCTCTTTACAAATATGTTAACATACATCTATTGCCAGGCACTGCACTGAGGTGATCACCATCCCTGCTTTCAGAGACCTACAGACCACTGGGCAAGTCATAGATGTGAACAAGAAATTCACCAAAAGAAAGTTAAATTCACTATGATGGAACCACTCAGCAACAGGATAGCCACATTATTTTCGTTCAACTAAAATTCCCTTAAAACCAAACTACATATACATTTCATTTGCATTGTATAGTATTTCCATCTTGGCATTGAATTAAAAGGTTTAGAAAAAAAAATTACTAATGTATAAACTTCAGGGAGAAAAATCTTAAGTCAACAACTATTTGAGTATACATTATTTCCCAAGCAATTTCAGGTACTATCTATCAGGACATATTCAATTGCAAATATGGCTTCCAATTTCCTAGCCATTACTGCAGGCTAAGAATTTGGAGGAAGAATCTGTCTTTATTTCCTATATCAACAACTCCACAGAAGTGTATAATCAGCTCTGGAACTTTATGACACCTTGATTTCTAGCTACCTAGTACCTAGTACCTAGTGGCAGCGATCGGAGTGTTTTTTAATTAGTTTATATTTGTACAAGGGACTCATCTTTTTGTGACCTTATTCAGTATGTGATTTAGGGGAAAAGTCAAGAGAGCTCATTCTCAGTGGCCATAGGATGGTTTCCAATTACTTTCAGGTAACTTTGCCTCACAAAACCCTACACGTGTAGTTTTCATGATAATGTATGCTATTTACAGCTTATCAGTGGCAAGCTCAAGTACAGCCTAAACCAGTTATCTCTGAATAACTCAAGAGATGTGAGTAAAACTTATTTCTAGTCTGAATAACATGTGGTCACAAGAACACAGTTCAACAGATTCAAACCTCTCCCCAGTAGAACATTTATGAAGAATGTGTCACATGACAGGCATCAAGGAAACTTCTCTGCGTGGTTTTGGAAATGTAAGCAATGTGTCCAAAAGCATTGAACAGTTAAAAACCTGAGTTATAGCCAGAGCATGGCATAGTTACATAAGTTAAATTTTTAATCAGAAGACTTGACTTTTAATTCCAGCTTCATCTCTTGCTTTGGGTCTTCAGGCAAGAGATGAGACTTCTTGCTTCCTTCATCTATAAAAAGGAAAGACTGAACCTACAGAGTGGCTGACAATTACATATAGAAGGGTGTCCTACATAGTGAGTTCACTGAGGAAACTTCACTAGTAAAGTCACTTGCTGGGCAGTGGGCCTGGATCCTTTGGTGAAGCCCCAACCTAACTACCGCCTCCTTCAAAATATAAGGCATTTTGCAAACCTGTCAAGAACAGCACCTAAGAATGATGACTGACAAAAAGAGTTTGATGAAAATTTGACTCTAAGGGCACCTGGGTGGCACAGTCAGTTAAGCATCCGACTCTTGGTTTCAGCTCAGGTCATGATCTTGGGGTCATGGGATTGAGCCCTGTGATGGGCTCTGCACTTAGCGCAGAGTCAGCTTGAGATTCTCTGCCTCTCCCTCTACCCCTCCCCCTTGTTCACATATGCTCTCTCTAAAATAAATAAGTAATAAATAATAAATAAATAAATAAATAAAATCTAAAAAAAAAGCCTCTAAATATCATTCCAATGTTAACATTTTAATGCTATTTAACCATTCAGTTAGTCCTATCATTTCCTACGATACTGGATTAATGAATGTTGATCCTAAATTATAAAAAAAAAAGGCTAACTCATATAATAACTTCAGTGTTTCAGAGATTATTTATTATAGTCCTATTTCCATATAAAATTCCAGCCTATGGTGGTTTTATAAGAATAATGCCTGCTACGGGATGCCTGGGTGGCTCAGTTGGTTAAGCATCTGCCTTCGGCTCGGGTCACAATCCCAGTGTCCTGGGATTGAGTCAGTCTCGCGTCAGGCTCCTTGCTCAGCAGGAAGCCTGCTTCTCCCTCTGCCTGCCACTCCCCCTGCTTATGCTCTCTCTCTGATAAATAAATAACATCTTAAAAAAAAAAAAAGGATAATGCCTGCTAGGATTGAAATAAATTGGAATTTATAGTGAATTTTTTTGGTGCGTTCTAAAGTACTTACCACTATCATGAATTTCCATGAATATAGTGTTTATTAAAGCTTTTTTTCTTAATGAAAAATAATACCAGATAACCAAATATTACTTATTCAATCCTTTATTTAGGAAAAAGTTTACATATTAGGAAAAAGTAGAAGTTAACCTAGAATCTAATCATTTCCAACCACCTATTTTTTTTTTTAAATCTTATGGAAGCCATCAGAACAAGCCTCTAGAAGGAATTACACTTGAGAGCTGTAAGAGGGAGAAAGGCTCTGGTCCTTCATTACCTCACACTGAATGATATGCACTGGCTAAGTTTTATCTCATATTACAAAAACTTCAAGCATATGGATGATTGCCTTTAGAAAGTCCAGCACAAAAAACATGACCCATGACCCAGACTGCCATCTCCAAAAAACACTGACATCCTCACATATACATACATACATACATACATATATGGCAATACAGATTAAAAGCCCTGGTGCTAAAATAATGGCACTTAAAAAAAAATAGCCTCTACTGTAAAATTGTAAATCGGCACAGCATTTTCACTTAAAATGTTAAACAAGTGAAAACATACACTTCACTATGAAAATTGAACCTAGGTTAGAAAATTTTTATGGAGCCTAATAATGACTTTAGGAATCTATTTCCACTGACAGCAACAGTGGCAGCCGATTGGCCCCTATGCAGCACACATATGTACACAACGACAACACCCAAGTGCAGATAAGCCACACACAGACAGCACTGCTCACAAGAGCTTCAGAGCAAGCGGACAGTTTTGCCAGTTACTGTTAAGAAGTCATCATCAGCCAAGGCACGCAGGGCTTCTTCAAACATATCTTTGGTAATAGCCTTGGGGGAAGAGATGAAAACAATTATTTTACATGTCAAGTACTCCCTTAACTGTTAGGTACACATTGATTTCAATGTAAGGAATCACCAGTCTCTTTTCTTTTTGGTGGCTATACACATTCCTTAGGTTCTAACTCAGGAGGGGCAACCATTTCCTGTAGAGGGCCTGATGGTAAACAGACAGGCTGGACGTCTACCCATATGGTCTGTAGAAGTATAGAAATATTCAACTCTGCCCCTGTAGTGCTAATGCAGCTGCAGAAAATATGCAAGTGAAGAGGCGTTATGAAAACGGGCAAATGGCTGGACTTGGACCCTCGAGTTCTTTTCACTGGGCAACCCAACTTTATTTACAAAAGGGAACCTGATCATTTCATCATTAAAATAAGATGCATGGCTAACATGCATGGTTAACACTATGTATAATAGGAAGAAGCTGCAAACATCCTAAATGTCCAACAATTGGTTAGGAAATGATGGAATAGGCATGCAAAGGGATCTTACCCAATCATTATAGTTATTAAGTCTATTTGCCATCACAGATGATGTTAATAGCATATTTTTAATAAAAACCCAAAGAAAAAGCAAGTTATATAACAGTGTAACTCTAATTGACTATGTTCATTTTTCAAAGAAAAGACATGTGTACATATACACATACAAAAACTATTAAAGGAATACAGCAAAATTTTGTGATTATTTCTTGGGTTTATGGGTGATTTTACTTTTTTTAAAAAATCCAGATCTATATTTAATACTGAAATGAAAGAAAGACTTAAAAAAACCTTAAAAGAAGTACTAAATTAAAAAAGAAAAACTCCATTATGCAAAAAATACTTATAAAACACCTACTATGTCAGATTGTCCCCGGATGTCTTCAAAAAGTTGCTGATATTTTAGAGCTGGTGTTTTGCCCTTAGATAAAATAAGTTTTTTCAGTGCTTCAGCTAACTCTTCTTTCCGTTTACGAGAGGTGGCACTCATTCCTGATTTAAAAGAAATGAAAAAAAAATTAATGAAAGTATTTCTGCTACAAGGAATTTGAAATATTTCAAATTTCCATAAATATTTCTTTAGCAGTGTTGCTACAAAAAAAGGTTAGTGGACAGTGGCTGAATGCGAAAATATATTCAAAATTGTGAGTTCTGAACTCTCTGCTGTTTCCAATTCTCTATAAGCCAGTAACTGCTTGTTTCCACTGAAACACAGTCCACATAATCTGTATAGCAAGTAGACAGCGCTCATTAAGAAATGAATTACTTCTTTAAAATGGACTAACACGGGTGCCTAGATAGCGGAAGAACACTGTGAAATTAGATACAACACTGTGTGTGTGCATGCAGTGTGCTAGGCATATTTTTCTCAACTTTTAACAGATTCTCAAAGAGGCCCTAATCTGAAAAAGGTTAAGAGCCTCTGCCACTTCAAATGATTTGTTAGCTCAAATACGAAATATAAATTACTTGTATGTTAAGTGTGTATATATATATATATATATATGTATTAAAAAAATTCTCATGTGCTCTTATGTTCAATGCAAACAACAGACCTGTAGTTAAAATAGATATGTCCACAATGCCAGTCCGGGGGTCAGTGGCAGACTGCTTTAGAGCTTCCCGATGGAGACGTTTTGCTTCTTCAACATCAACTGCTTCAACTTTGCTTGAGAATCGTACTTTAGCATGGGCTTCTGCTAGTCGAATTAATGACTCCAGCTGTCGAGGGTATGCAGAAACCATTCCTCGGCTGCTACCAATCTTCCTCATGTCTACATAAGCCTAGTGTAGACAGGAGAAAAAAAAAAAAAACACCCAAAACTCCTTGTAACAATACTTCAATTTTGTGGCTGAACTCTGAACAGTTAGGATTCTATTAAATAAACTACCAGCTGCCACGTGCAGTACTAAGGGGAATTAGAAGTCGGATCTTAGCCTTGGGCCTTATAGCTCATCAAGAAGGTGGTATCTGATGTGGCTATGAAGAATGAAGAATGGGAGTGGGCAGGGAGGTGTGTGAGGCTGGCACTCAGGGGACATGGTGTGTTGGGGTAAAGGGCAGGTCACAATTACAGCAGAGGACTATCAGAGCGCCTGTCTGAAAAAGGTGCTCAGGTACCAACTCTGGTTTATGCCCCTGCTGAGGGTTCATTTAATGAGTGAGGCATGCAAAGATTATTGGAATAATGAATAATGAATAAATAATGAATAAAGCTGAGTTGTATTAAACTCACATATATATAACATAACTTTATTTTTTTTTGAGCAACTCTCAAGTATATGATACAAATGGAAAATTACAAATCACCTATAACTTTGAGTATTTTCAGGTGTTTAGTTAGGATGTAAAGGCATCAAAACACCAAGAACCTTCTTAATATCATAACGTATGAATAACTGAAGGTGTCATTATGCACTGCTGTCCATGTGAAAGGATACTGAAAAGTGAACACCAAGTACTCACAAGTCATTTTGCTTTTTAGAAACAAGCAAATGGAAGCTCAGAAAAATTAGATGACTTCTCCAGAGTTACAAAGTTACTAAGTAGCATAACTTCTATTTCAACTCATGTATTCCGATCTTAAATTCACTGTGCTTAGAAATATTTAATTATAGGGGCGCCTGGGTGGCTCAGTCGTTAAGCGTCTGCCTTCGGCTCAGGTCATGATCCCAGGGTCCTGGGATCGAGCCCCGTATCAGGCTCCCTGCTCAGCGGGAAGCCTGCTTCTCCCTCTCCCGCTCCCCCTGCTTGTGTTCCCTCTCTCGCTGTGTCTCTCTCTGTCAAATAAATAAAATCTTTAAAAAAAAAAAAAAAGAAATATTTAATTATAAAAAGTTTGTACGACATATATAAAAAAAAATCTTTTCCCCTTTTTTATCTTTGGAAAAGTCAATTTTGCAACGGAGGAGAAAAAAGTAGTTATAGGAAATAGGTTATTAATAAAATTACTTTTTTAAGGGAGATAGTCAGCTAGTTACATTAATGCTACTGGCTATAGGCTCAACAAAAACATTTTTCAGGGTTTAAACACAGACCTCAATGAGAGCCTGGCTGGCTTCCTGGCTCAGACGAGGCATGACCATGCTGTGGGCGTAAGCAATGTAGTCCTTCAACACTGCCATGTCCATGAACTCCTCCTCCACTTGCTCCTCGCTCTGGTAGTACAAAGCGACAAGGTGGTGGGCCAGACGCCTATCATAGGCTTCGTCCTGAGGGTCCAGCATGAGGAATATCAAATCAAACCTGAGAAAATATTGTAAAAACACTGTTTTCCTGCTTGGGACACCAACACAGCCACATATGTAACTTAAAAATTGCTCCTGGGGATCCTAGGTGGCCCAGTCGGTTAAGCCTCTGACTCTTGGGTTGGGTCATGATCTCATGGGTTGAGATTGAACACTGCATCGGGGTCTGGGGTCCATGCTCAGTGGCATGTCAGCTGGAGATTCTCTCTCCCCTTCTCTGCTATCCCCCCTCCCCTAAGTGCTCTCTAATTAAATAAATCTTAAAAAAAAAATTGCTCCTGAGCCACCTAGGCATGTACAGTGAACATCTGTGTAGTCAGGGCTGCTGAGGGAGAATTAAGAGTCTGCTGTCCATTTGTCTGGTGAGCCTTCAGATCAATCCCCTTCTCCCTAATCTGGCCCCAGCAGGCACCCACTCTTCTGGCCATTAGGTCTGCCCAGGAAATGGCTGGTCACCAAACAGCTCAGTCAAAGAAGTAAGATTCTTTCAAGGGAACTGTTATTGTAATTTTGAAGATTGGAAGATTTAAAGGAAAAAGCATTTAACTGTTTTGGGGAAAAAACAACAAAACACAACTTTGGGAAAAAGTTGAATAATTAAAATCTAAAATCCATTTATGAATACTGTAAATACTATTATAATCTAAAATACTATTTATGAAATACTATTACAATCCATTAATGAAATATTTGTAGCAGTATGGTTGAGAAAAACTGTGGACTACACAACTCTAACAAATTTAATTTTTTAGAACCTTATCTGTCATGTGAAGCTTTTCTCTGTACTTTGATGATATTCTTTAGCGACTTTAAGACTGAGATGAGGAGTAAGTGATGGGCTTCTGAAAAAGATGTCAAGGTGAAATGTGTCCTAACAGCTTCAAAGAATGAATAAATGTTAAGGTGCTACCTACAGCTGAGTAGAGAAACATAGGCTTTGCCATGAAAACCTGACTACCCATGTTAGAAAACTTTGCATTAGAGGGAAGAACTTACGATGCTACCACTTGTTGAATTTTATTATTTCCTTTTATCTCAACCTGAAAATTCTACAAATGAGCAAAGTAAGATCATCTTTATGTTCTCATACCTTGATAATAATGTGTGAGGTAGCTGGATATTTTCAATGGTAGTTTTTTTAGGATTCCATTGAGACTCAATAGGATTTGCTGCTGCCAGGATAGAGGTACGGGCATTGAGCTGGCAAATAATCCCAGCCTGTCAGAGAAAACAGTGCAGTTAGAAGCTTCACCCTGGTGCTAGCAGGAATAGCGTGAGCTATCTTCACCTGGTGTGCCCTTTGCCATATATCCACTGTCACCAAGAGCCACACACATCCCCTTGGAAGGATGGTATCAACAGATTTATCTGGGACAATGCCATCCTCAGATTCACGCCAACAACTGTATTTTAGACAAATGTATGCTGGAACCACATTCTTCTCAGAAACTAAACCCCCTGCATGACCTTTAGGACAAACTCAAGTTCTGTTAATACCATGTATTAGTGGGTTAGTATAGCAAAAAAGATGAAAGAGGAAATACTCAAAGACATTTAGCTGAAACCTAATAGGAAAAGTATTCATGAGTTCCCCAAAGTTAGAACCAAGGTGAATACAGATGCTACATTTCTAAGTGTGCCCACGTTTACACATGGAGAATGGGCCTCACCTTTGCAATGGAAAGAGTCTGCTGTTCCATGACTTCATGTAGTACTGATCTTGTACTTTCATTCATCTTGTCAAACTCATCAATACAGCAGATACCATTGTCACTCAGGACAAGGGCACCAGTCTGCAAGACAAGCTGCCTTGTCTCAGGGTCTTTCATCACATACGCAGTGAGGCCGACTGCACTGGAGCCTTTCCCGGACGTGTACTGGCCCCTGGGGACCAGATTGTACACATACTGCAGCAGCTGGGACTTGCTGGTCCCAGGGTCACCACACAACAGGATGTTGATCTCAGCACGAAATTTGCCTCTTCCTGTGTGACTAAAATCCTTTCTTGTTCCACCAAAGAGCTGAAGCAAGATTCCCTAAACAAACATGTTTAAACATTCACTTACTACAGAGTAACTGAGATCTAGTTTAAATGTTAGAGGTATTTTCTTATCCTGTGAATAAAAAATTGTAATTAAATTAAGGGAAGGTATAAACACGACAGTGCTTTAAGTTATCACTAACCAGTTTATATAGAAGCACATACAACTGTGCCAGAATGGTGGCCATGTAAATCCCTATTCTGACCCCATCTGGCTTTTGCTATGTTTAGAAACATGTAAGTTCAATGTAGATATGAGGAAATGAACAAGGATGCTGGGATTCTTATCAACCAACAACCAAGTTAGATGGTGAGCACCTTGCTCTGTGATCAGGCAACAGTTCTTATCCTTTAGGGGTGGGGGGGGGAGGGTGATGGCAGTAGCGGGGGATGTTCATGCCTTTTGATCTCAAAGAACTATAAATCCTGATCAAAGTTAAAAGTCCACTGCTACCTTCTTTATATCTTCGTGTTCATAAATGCTTGGAGCCAAGGCTGACGCAAGTCTCTCATAAATGTCTGGCTTTCTAGAAAGTTCCTTGAGCAATTCCACACGCTTCTCTGAAAAAAGTTTCTGCTCTGCTTCTTCATCAAGGCCATGCAGACGTTTTGCATCAGTTTTCCGATAGTGAATGACATCAATGTGGGTTTTGTAGACAGACTTCACATTACTCACTCTTGAGTTGACTCGAATAGGAACAGCTCGATAGATGCCTGAGGGCACAACCAAGAGATGCTTTTACCTTCCCTAAATGGCTCATAAACTAGCAGGCAGCACTTAAAAGATCTGAGGGCTGGCAGTGGAAGTGAGCTTTGAGCACACTGCCTTCATGGCCCTCCTAGAGTCAAGGACTCAGGCCTATATTGCAAAGCTCCCTGCTGAAGGAGGCAAGGCAAGTTGGGAAGAACACAGGTTTTTGAAAAAAGCAGACCTAAAAACATGTTCATCTGTGACCACCCGTTAGCTCTATGATCTTGGGCACCTATCTGAGTATAACCATACTGCACATAATCATTCTGAGATTTAAATGAAATTACTCTGGCTTTAGCACAATGCTGGCCTACAGCTGTGTTCAATAAATAGTATATTTAAATAGTATTTTCATTTCTCTTAAGTTGAATGTACAGAATCTGCTTAGTAATTATTTGGCTAGAACAAAGTACTAAAATCCTGTACCAAAAATTTGGGAAGGAAATCCTAAAAGCTCTTTTAAAAATGACTTGAATAAATAAATAAACACTTTTAAAAAATTACTCAAAAATTATTTCATAGACAAGACAGTCTACTGAATCAAAGGTAAAGATATGGTAAAGGAAAAATTACTACATGTTAATAATAAGAAGTGTTTCTAGGTGAATGGCCATAACCTCACATGCTTCCCAAAGAATTTAATTTAAGAACATTAAAAGAAATAAATGAACAATCAACCCTTCAACCATACCAACTCATTTGTTCTCCAGGAAGAAGTTTCCCAAACTGACATTTGTGATGTTTATCTTTTTTGACTTTCAATCTAGAAGGCTTGGACTCTGGGACAATCCAATTTCTTGCTGTTTTCTGAGGAGCAAGCATCTGCTCTCTCTATCACAGGCTTCTTAGCAACTTACCATAGATCACCAATCCTTTTGTTTATTTAACAGGTCAATGTAATTCTTTTTCAAAACATAAAAACCAGTTTATATGTAACATTCTGAGAGTACACAACCTTCTTCATAGCAAGCTGAATTAGGGATGGATGACTAAAGTGGCCTAATTATCTTTACTGGTGCTTGCAATGATTCATCATCACAGAACAACATCAATACTTATTTTACATCTATATGGTGCTTTCCACAGCCCCCATCCCCAAATACGTTCACCTGTATCATCACATTAATTCCACTTGGCAGGTGAGGATATTACAATAGCAGATTAAGCACTTTATCAAAAGATTCAGACAAGTAGGACGGCAGAACGAGGACTGCACATCTTTCACTAATGACACATTCTTTCACGTTGTTAATGGACTACAAGTGCTTTTATAACTTAAGATTGCTATGGGCAGCTGTTGGGCTTCATACTGGGGAGACACATGATGAGAAGTCCCAACTCACTGAATACAACCAACGGGCTACACCAAGAGCCATGGCCACTCCCTGGACTCAGTCCCCACCTTGACTTCAATGAAATGTGCCTGCTGTCCACACAAACACAGCCCCTTTGAGAAACCAGTGCTCATGCTGCTCTGAAGCATCAAGAGAAAGACTGGCATATTCACATGGTACAGCGGAACGAGCACTTTCTTGGCCAGAAGAGAGGAGGAACCCTGTGTCACAGATTACCATAGAACCTCAGCTACAGTGAGCTGCAAGTCTCTGAATCTCCGCTTCCTCTAAAAATACCGTAATGTAACTCCTGTACGGAAGCAAGGTGCTCTGACCCATTTCCTCTCTATAATAAGTAAATGTTAACCCTTGGCTGTACATTTGGAAAGTAAGTAGCAAATTACTTAAAATTCCAAAATTGGTGAGTACTGCTTCCTGGAGCTGCTGGTATAACTCCAATCTTACCAATACCAGTCTTGTCTGAGTTGTTTTTTCAAGTTACCAATGCTATCAGGTCAAAATACACTCACAGCTCTGGAACACTGAGAGCAAAGAGCAAGCAACTGCAAGGACAACGCACTGAAAGGTTCCATACTGCTAGGTAAAAAAGTGATTAAAGCATTACAGGCAGGACCAAGCCTCATGCCAATGAATTCATGACCAAGCCAAAGGACTGACTAAAAAGTATCAAAAAAAAAAAAAAGCAAGACATACTTATCTCATTAATACAGCCTTCATTCTTAGCCTTCATTCTTACCTGTAACGTTCACTCTGTCTCCAGGCTGAACCTTGTCAACAAGATCATTGTGAGCAAAAAGGATGACAGTATGAGGTGTCTGCCCTGCAGGCATATCTTCAGGAGACTCTTGAAGTTTGATCTGAAAGAGCAGTAGAAACAGAAAACTCAGGAAATGACAAGCATAATTCAGACAAAACTGCCAGTCTTTGTACCACTCTATTTTTTATGTTTACCACATTTTTATTTTATTAAGAAGATTTCATATTTTTAGAGAGAAAGCATGCATGCATGTGTGTGCACCTGAGTGGGGGAGGGATTGAGGGAGAGGGAGGGAAACAGACTCCCAGCTGAGCATGGAGCCAGCTGCAGGCCTCGATCTTACAACCTGAGCCAAAAGCAAGAGTTCCACACTCAACTGACTGAGCCACCCAGGCACCCCTACCACATTTATTTTTAAAACACCATTCTTGGAGCACCTGGGTGGCTCAGTCAGTATAATATCTGCCTTTGCTCAGGTTATGATCCCAGGGTTCTGGGATCGAGCCCCGCATCGGGCTCTCTACTCAGTGGGGAGCCTGCTTCTCCCTCTGCCTCCCCCAGCTTGTGTTTGTGTTCTCTCTCAAATAAATAAATCTTAAAAAAAAATAAAACACCATTCTTTGTTTTTATCACCAGATAGCTAACATTTTTTTTTTTTTTAAAACCTTTAATGTGATATGAACACACATTTTGTAAGGATATTGTGTATTTACAAATTCTCCTATCTGGGGGGCGTGGTCAGTGATTTATGTGACTGTCGCCATTTCAAGGTTGTAGTGGATATTGCTTTGTATAAATGTTTGTCTAAATTTCTAATTATGTTTTTAGCAGTTACTTCTAGAGATTTCCTGGGTGGAGAAGTACACACTTTTCAGGTTCACGGTTAAGCACTTTTGTGCATCTCTCCTAGTCACTGCGTGCACCTCATAAACACTTAGCCTGGTTACTCATCTAAAGGTATTTGCTGAGCCCCTGGCATGTGCTGGACCCTGGTTCTAGGTGTTGGGGACTCCACAGTGAATGAAGTCTTCCCTCAGAGTGGAGTGAGGACAGACAATAACATTTGACAGTGACAAATGTAATGGGCAGAAGAAAAAAAGAGCAAGGAACATGGGCAGTGGGGGTGGAGGAGATGCTTTTCATAAAGCAAGGTTAGGGAAGGCCTTTCTCAGGTCAAGGAACCTCTAGGCAGAGGTCTAGGGGACGTTAGGGAGGAAGCCATGTGTTCTGAATGGTAAGAACAGCAAGTGCAAAGGTCCTGAGGCAAACCTGTGCTTGGCTGAGAAGCCCTGTATAAGGAAGTGGTTGAGACACCATCAGTGAGGTCTGTGCGTACAAAGGTATGTTGTGGTGATGATGTTGGGCCACATAGTTTGGAGACTACTCTAGGATACTAAGTTTTATTTCAAGTCAGTTTGGGAGTCTTTGAAGCATTCTAAGAAAGAATATTACACTATAAGCTCCTTGGGAGCATGGTTCCACATTTGTATCTCTAGCTCTCAGCACCATGCTGGCATGACTTGAGGTACATTTGCTCCAATAATTGATAGCAATATTAGATGAAAATTTAGATCTATAATTTTCAATTCTTTGGTTAGTAAAAACGTTGAACACTTTTTCACATTTGCTAGTATTTTTCTTATTGAGTCCCCATATGGAAACTAGCTTTGTAGTATTTTTTTTTTTAAAGATTTTATTTATTTATTTGACAGAGAGATAGAGAGAGAGCACAAGTAGGCAGAGAGGCAGGCAGAGGGAGAGGGAGAAGCAGGCTCTCTGCTGAGCAGGAAGCCTGACGTGAGGCTCGATCCCAGGACCCTGGGATCATGACCTGAGCCGAAAGCAGCCGCTTAACCGACTGAGCCACCCAGGCGCCCCAACTCTGTAGTATTCTGAACATATTTTATTTAAATTTTAAAAAGTTGTTTAAACATTGTAACAAAATTAAAAAAACTTAACAGTCCTTGTCCCTGTGCCTACTTTAACACCATTATAATCAAGGCAAATAAATGATTTTGACTTTCCCCACTTATTTCTATGTTGTTTTAATAACTTCATCTTGACATTTTCATTATTAAAGGGGTGCCTGGGTGGCTTAGTCAGTTAAGCATCTGACTCGTAGTTTCAGCTTAGGTCATGATCTTGCAGTTGTGAGACTGAGCCCCGTGTGGGGCTCTGCACTCAGTGTGGAGTCTGCTTCATTCTTTCTTCCTCTCCCTTCCTTTTTGCCCCTCCCTGTGCGCACACTCTCTCTAAAATAAATAAAATCTTTAAAAAAAATTTCATTAAAGACACAAAAGCCAAACTTCCTTTAAAATGTGTGAGAAAAACTTCAGAAAAATTGTCAACTCATTCTGTACCAGTGGAACAGCTGCAAAATGACAAAATTTAACCAAGTAATTTTTACCAATATATTTTTCAAAATATTTTAAAGTAATCTCTACACCCAATGTGGGGCTCAAACTTCTAACTCAGAGATCAAGAGTCACATGCTCTACCAACTGAGCCAGCCAGGCACCCCAATTTTTACTGATCGTATGTTTTATATGCTTTTGTCTGATATACTAAATTTTTTTTTACAAGCTTAAGTATTTCCTATAGAAACATCTCATGTTAAAATTTTTTTAAAAGATTTATTTTAGGGCACCCGGGTGGCTCAGTCAGTTAAGCATCTGCCTTCGGCTCAGGTCATAAGCCCAGGGTCCTGGGATCGAGCCCCGCATCGGGTTCCCTGCTCAGCCGGGGAGCCTGCTTCTCCCTCTCCCTTTTCCCCTCCCCCATGCTCGTGCATACTCTCTCTCTCAAATTAATAAATAAAACCTTAAAAAAAGATTTTAGAGAGAGAGGGGAAGGGGGAGGGGTGGGGAAAGGACAGAGGTAGAGGGAGAAAAAGTCTAAAGCAGACTCTGCACTAAGCGCAGAGCTGGATGTGGGGCTTGATCTCTCAAGCTGAACAGAAACCAGACGTTTAACCAACTGTGCCACCCAGGCACCCCTCACATTAAATTTAATAAGTCAAAAAGTGGAGATAATAGTGAAATAATGCGTTTTTCTTATTAGAAAGTATCTTAGGCCATGAGAACGTGGCATATATAATAACGACCTGGTGCTCACTGGCAATTAAAAAGGAACATTCCCATCCCAAAGCTGAAGCCTTAAGCACTAATATGCCAAAGGGGAGGCCTCCCAGGGTACTCAAGAAGGCACATACCATCTGCTTGTCAGAGAACACAGAGCGGTTGTGGATCAGCGCCATGCTGTGGGTGGTGTGGCAGCGCTCACAAACAGAGGGCTCGGCAATGCGGCCACGGTCAATCTCCACCCGAGCTGTGTGGGCACACACTTGGCACTGGAAGAAGGCCTCTTGCATCTCTGGAATCAGCTGGGATGTCCTGATTACCATGCCACTGATGGCAATAAGCTGGTCGATGTCTACAAGGAGTTGGGGAGAGAGGTCAGCTTATCCATTAGCCACTGCCCACAGCCCAGCCAGAGGTGGTCTCTTCCCTGAGCTATATTCCTGCCAGGGCAGGTCTGGGTCTGCCATCAAGCCCAGGAGAATCTTACTGGGAGATGCAGAGGTACCTGGGGATGGCTGGGGTCACAGGTAGGTGCTGTGGCCAGGGCATGAATGTTTCACTGGGTATCCTCAGGTCTGGCCTGGGATGCCCTTCCTGTGTTGTCTCCCTTCTTCTCAACTCCGATGGACCTCTGGCTTTCTGCCTCATGGCAGGCATCCACCACCTTCCTGCTCATCTACCCCCTGCTCCCCTCCACCTTCTGGGTTTGCATTAGAAACTTTACACTTTTGCCTTCTTTGCCCCATGGACTTCTGCCTCATGCACTGTATAATGTGGAAGTCCTGCTGTCTCAGTGTATGTGAAATGCATTGGCTCCAGAGCCAGATGGTCTGGGCTGAGTACCTGTGTGACCCTGGGGATACCCTTAGCCTCTCTGTGCCCATCTACACATGGCAATAATGGCACCTACCTTACATTTGTTGAAGATTAAGAGCCTGCATACATCAAGCCTAATAAGAACAGTACTTGGCAGAAATAAGCACTATATAACTTAGCCAATCATTACCATCTATATAAGAAAGCCCTTGTATAGAATATTTTTCACTCTTGCTCCTGGTTTGGACTTTCCCTGATAAGAAAACTTTAACCTAACTAATTCCCACTGCTGGTTCCAAATGAGTTATACTGTTACTCATAATCAACAAAACATGGCCTGTAGTTAGCCACAGCTGGCCTTGTAGTTTGTCTCAGCCTTCCAGTACTTATTGCTGCTTCACAAGGTCTTTCCCACTTGGTCTTGTCCTCCCTTCTACCTATTTACAAATCTTCCTTTCTTCTCTCCCTACCAATCCTTATTTTACTTTAAAAAGTAACCTCCGTAGTATGTTACACAAATCAACATAAAAGTTAAAAACTTTTAAAATCAGTTAAGTATCTGGCAATTCCTCTTCCTCTGAAATTATGATAATCTCCAGTCTTACCCTGAAATTCTTCATGTACCAATGCTCTGCCTCTGAAAAACGAACTATAGCACTCTCAGTGTCCTACTTCCTCCAATGTCTCCACTGAATACCCTATCACAGAAGTGAGGTCGGGAACCAATTTCATAAGAAAATATGTATTCCTTTATTCAACAGTGAACTCCAACACTTGCTCCTTTGTTAGCTGTTTTATTTTCTTATAGTGACATTTGTGTCTTTTGCGCATTCATCTATAGGGCTGTTTATAAATTCTCAATAGTGTTTATATCTTAATCTTCACACACGGCAAATACCATGTTTGTCCTGAATTTCACTCTTATGGCCGCTGTCCAGCTTAGGACCCTGCTGCTCCATACTGGAGTTACTATTAAAGTCTCTTAACTGAACTTCAAAATACCTTGCACACTAGACCCACCCACCATGAACTTCTCAAGAGTAGCAAAAGCTTTCTCACTTTCTTCTGAACAAGTATCAGTGGCTCCCTACTGACTCTGGAATAAAAATCTGTATTAAATTGGAATTCAAAGCTCTTCAGGACCCAGGCTTTCCAGTCCTCACACAAACATTTCCTCCCTTACTTTCTGCATCAGCCAGCACTTATAACCTGCATATAGCTCTGCTTTGCTTCTGCCTACATCCCCTTTGTGCTGTCCAGCGTGAATTCTGCTTTCCAAATCCTTATTATAATTCAAATTTCTCTTTTACCATGAACTCTTCCTACCTGGGTCTAGCATTCTCCTTCCCTCCCTGGGCTGAGACATCTCCTGCACTGCTCTCTTGTTCTATGTTTCCTTTATTTACTTTCCAAACTAGATTTTTTTTTAAAGGTTTATTTAATCATTTGAGAGAGGGAGAGAATCCTCAAGCAGACTCCCTACTGAGTATGGACCTGAGATCATGACCTGAGCCACAATCAAGAGTCGGATGCTCAACCCACTGAGCCACCCAGGTGCCCCCCAAACTAGATTCCTTTCTTAAGCTCCAAAGAAGGGATTATATTTTGTATTTGTTTTCTGCAGTGATTTTGAAAACATGCCTACTTAGTAACTGTAAAATTATTACATTTGGGCAAGTTCACCTTAAATAGAGAACTGTCAAGAGTTACAACCTCTTTTATGTAATTTCAGTTAAGTTAAAAGAAGGTAGGGTGGGTTGAAAGGCATATAGGGTAAATGAATCTGCCATATATTTAGTCAATTTATAATCTATTACCACCACTATCACATATACCAATTCTTTTAAAATTCCTTGACGAAATAAGATTTTATTTTTTATTTTCCTGCTATCAAAAAACATTACCTTCTGGATTCAGGTTCCTCATATTTTTCATCTTTAATGCATTGAATGGTCTTACTTGAATCTGATGTTCTAAGATTGAGTCAGGGTAACGGTCAAAGAAGATCTCATTGACAGCCATGTCAAAGGTTGGGATAACTTCCTATAAAAATGAATGTAAAGAAGCCAAGCTGTGTTTATATTTCCATCTTAGAATTAAATACAAGAAACAAGGCATTTCATATTAGCAAAGTATAAAAACAAATACATCTGGCATAATCCTTAAGTATCATCTCTATATAATCACGAACATGCTGTTTAAAAACATTAGGTACATTGAGACTGAGCTCTCTCACCTCTGCATATTCTCATTTGGGTTAAGTGTGGTCATATATATGAAACCTTCACAATGTACTGACATACCTTAGGCTTTTAATTAGTAATGAAAAGTTTCTGAACTCAGAAACTCATAACTTTTATGTTAGGGAACTCGACCAAGGTCACACAGCTATTAAACAGCAAGATCAAGATATAAAACAAATATAGCTGATACTTCAATAATAAAATCTGACATAAAGCTTAAAATAAAAAGGTTATAAGGGTGCCTGGGTGGCTCAGTTGGTTAAGCGCCCGACTCTTGATTTTGGCTCAGGGCATAATCTCAGGGTTGTGAGATCGAGCCCCATGTCAGTCTCTGTGCTGGGTCTGGAGCCTGCTTAAGATTCTCTTTCTCCCTCTCCCTCTGCCCCTCCCACCCCAAATTAAAAAAAAAAGAAAGAAAGAAAAAGATTACAACACGGTTAACATAATCTGCTACGGACAGCACACAGTGTAAGGCATTTATTTATAAAATAGTTTTGC
This sequence comes from Neomonachus schauinslandi, assembly GCF_002201575.2. Lineage (NCBI taxonomy): Eukaryota > Metazoa > Chordata > Mammalia > Carnivora > Phocidae > Neomonachus > Neomonachus schauinslandi. The sequence goes on along the minus strand of NC_058406.1, from coordinate 106,367,977 downwards.
TTAAGGGATGCCTGGGTGGCACAGTTAGTTGAGTGTCTGACTCTTCATTTCAGCTCAGGTCATGATCTCAGGATCATGAGATCCAGCCCCAACTGGGGCTCTGCACTGAGCCTGGAGTCTGCTTAAGACTATCCATCCCTCTCCCTCTGCCCCCACACCCCCCGCCACCTCCTGCGTGTATGCACTCTCTGAAATAAATAAATCTTAAAAAAATTTTTTTTCCACTTAAGGTAATTTACTTCATCCAACCCAAGCAGCTATGAATTTTAAGAGTCACCATTATTTTAAATACTATTAAGGAACAACCTGCCAATTAGACTATGACCTGCCACTGACAATAATACACATCCCAATTTTGGAAACGTGAAAGTGTGAGGAAATGTTCATCTTAAAGGAGAAGAAATAGGATTTTCTTAAGTTGTGGTGCTCTGGAGGCACATTCTTTTTGCTATCCAGGAAATTCTGCTATTCAAAAACCCTCTAGGTGTTCTGCGTGTTTACTATAATCCATCAAGGTCAAAATCAAAGTCTTACCTGTGGGTAGCAGATGAGCTGTCTGTATAGATTTTTGTCAAATGATTTTATGTGTTCACAGTTTACATTTAAAAATGGCTCTCCGATGACATTTATCTAGAAGAGAAAACAAACAAGTTATGTTCTGCTGATTGTTTTAAAATGCATTAATTTGATTTTATAAGACTATTTGATTACCTCCCCAAGTCGTTGCATGTACAAAGGTTCAGTAATATCTATGCCAATATTTTCCTCTTCTTTAGCCAGAGGGTCAATAAAACGCTGAAGGAATCTCTTGATGTGGAGAGAAAAAGAGTAAGTTTGATGCATTAGGAATAACAACTACTTACAATGCAAAATATTATGAGTATGTCACTATTTGGAGACAGACGTAAATAGTATTTTTTCTTTTTAAAAACATCAACAATTCTAAGCCACCTAAAATTCTACCCCAGTGTTACAGCTACTGAGGTACTGTTTCTAAACCTTTTCTCCCAGCATTTTCAGAACCCTAAAGTATTAAGGTACAGCTCACCTGAAAATTTTCTTTGCATGTCGCCACATTTACATCTGTTCCCCAAATCACAAGTTTTTGGCCTAGAGACTGCTCACTCGCCACTATATCTTCTGTTGCTGGCTATACAGAAAAATATGATAGAACCAGTTAATAGGGAATTACCCATTTTATGTTCCCCAAATGCCCCTATCAGAAAACTGTACTGTGTACTCACCACATCAGACTGCAAATCCACCTGCAGGCCCTTCCGTGCAGACCCCAGGTCAGGCCTCTGCCTCACAGGTGTGCCTCTAACACCACTCCTTGGAGTTCCCTCTACCCGAGAGCTGGGAGTGCCATATGTCAGCGGTGAACTAACGTCAAAGTCAAGGGGAACTGCTATAAAAACAAATTTGAAAGTCTACAATAAAATTCTGGTAGCCTATCAAATCCTAAACTACAGCATGTTGATTTAAGTCATCTAAGCACAAGAGCAAATAATATTCCTTGTAACCTGTGGTGGTGAAGATTCTGAGGACTATTAAACCTTCTAGTATAAAAAAGCACCAAAACTTTTTTTCTCTGTTCACTAAGCCCGAACATGTACCTATCTTTGTACTCTTAGTGAACATATTAGCTCATGTCGGGTTACATCAACTACCCGTTAACAAACCAGCAAATCTGACCGGCTAAAGCATCATCCATATATTAACCACAGTAGAACTTAGATCGCCAAAAACATACTTGAGGAATGTATTTGAGCAGGGCTGGAAAATAACATATCCTGCGCGGCAGGGCTCTGCAGGTCAGCTCCAGGTGAGGTCGGCATAGGCTGTAACTCTCCTGTAGAGGTAGAATCTTCGCCTCTACGTCTCTGATATGGTGACGACCTGGCATCTTCACTTCGAGCTTGTGACACAGAACACAGAAAAGATGGCCATCAATTCTCACGTTTGGTCTTCCGGGAGTTCCATCAAGTCTCTTGGGAACAAACACAAACCAAAAAAAACAGAGACAAATGGGCACGGACATGCTTAACAATTAGGGTGGAAACGAGGGCCCAGCACTGCCTGCCTCACAAAAAAAGTATCTGCACACTAGAATTGACAGAGCATGAGCAAATGCTCGCCGTCCTCACATCTTACTCCACCTGGAACTTAAAGACTGCGCTCAGAGCCAGAAATCAGGCGAACAGACCAGGTCTCTCTCTGGTGGCGGGAAAAAGCCAGAAGAGGGGAAGGGAGGGTAACGTGGCGGGCTCGACTCACGGTAAGGGACTTACGCGTCTGCGCAGGGGTCAACCGCCCGCGCCGGCTGCCGCGGCGGCTCGGGGTGGACGCCGGGGACGACATGGTGCTCGTGGAATCTGCGCGAGAAAAGGGCAGTTTCCACCCGCATCCGCCCCGGCTTCCTCCCTCCCCACCGCACAGATACCCTCTCTGGGCTCCGCAGCCCACACGCTGCTACCGGGGAAGCTCGCCTCTGACGCCCGCAGGGCACCCGGACGCACCTGGTGGGTCGCCGTCCTACACCGCACGAGCGGAACAAGGTTTCGCGCCTTCGGCACCATTGTCAACGCCCTCGGCGGTGCCCCACCAATCACAGCAGCGCTCTCGCATGGCTCCGCCTCCGGAAGGTGCCACTGTGCACCAATAGGGGGTACTGAACGGCCTCCTTAGGCGCCCCACGGAAGGCAGACTCAAGCCTCGCTCGGTGCCCCCCTCCGTTTAGATGGTCTGGCCCCCTGCGCAACTGCGTTTTCGCGGGAAATCTGGGGAGTCCCGCCAGACTGTGTTCACGGAAGGGTTGATCTACACTGTATTGTTGGATAAGGAGAATATTCTTTATCCCTTAAGCATCTTCATTTCTAAACACATTACACATGCATTTTTCACTCTTTATCAAGGGACTACTTCGTAGATCTTGACCCAAGCCTCTAGTTTCTTTTTTATCTGGCTCCGGTGTTTAGACAACTCTAATTCACCAGCCATCCTCCCCCTCTATTTCCGGAGGTCAAACCGCTAGATTCCTGTTTCTCTCTAAGCTCCGATGTATGCATGCTAAGTGTATTGTATGCAACACATGCCTGCCAATATATTAATTGACATCTCAATGGGCTCTTCCTACGGAGAAGACCCCTCTTTTCAGGGTCCCCCGGAAGTTTCCCGCCACCGCGAGCCCCGCCCCTGCCCTGGGAACTCCGCCCCCGTACCCGTGAGCCCCGCCCCCGAGCCCCGCGGCATTTTGGGGCGCACGCGCAGTGCCAGGTCTGGGCGTGATGGCTGACTCTGCGTCTGGTATGCGGGGTTCTCTACTGCAGTTGCAGGAGTCCTTGTCTGCCGGCGACCGCTGCAGCGCCGCGATGGCCAGTTATCAGCTGATCCGGGGCCTGGGACAGGAGTGCGTGCTGAGCACCGGCCCCGCGGTGCTGGGTGGGTACTGCCCCGGCCGCGCCAAGGAGGGTCCCAACGCGCTTGCGCGTTTGGGTTTTCGCGTTTTCCGGTTGTGCCGGGGCGGCGGGGCCTAATAGTCTAGAGTTTCTGTCGTGGTGGGTTTATCTAACAATGTTTTGAAAAAGTCTAGTCGTTTGATTCTGGATTGTCGAAATTTCTGTGGTTGTGTATAAAAACTGGTTTGTCGCTGCTTTTTTTCTTAGCAGAGTAAAGATGTTTTAAAAGTAAAGTTGGTGAAAATACCCTAAATTTGGCAATCATTGCTATGCAAAGGAGGCAGAGGGAACCAAAGGAATGTATTTTCTTTCACCTTTTTTAAAAGCGCCTAAACCCACCAGTACATTTTTGCAACTCTTAACGTTTGCTGTTCCTACTTCTGAGAAGCATTGCAGAAATCTAACTATAGTTCTGCAGTTTTTTTAACTTTTTTAGCAGTCCCTGAATGAGAATCTTTTGCTCCTTTGTAGTGAAAGTGCCTCTTTTCAGCACTTTTAAAATATATCATTGCAAGAAAACTTTTGATGCTATCTAGTACCTGTATATTGTCAAGGATATATTATTAATGGGGGGAAGTAAATTTTAAAAAGTAACATGTAAATGCTTTCTAGTCTCAGGGTTTTTTTGTGTGTGTGTGTGTGTTTTAATTTTAGAGAGGGGGTAGGGGCAGAGAGAGAGAGAATATCTCAAGTAGATTCCCCACTGAGCATGGAGCCCCATGCAGGAGTCCATCTCACTACCATAAGATCATGACCTAGGATGAAATCAAGAGTCCCATGCTTAACCGACTGAGCCACCCAGGCACCCCTAGTCTCAGAGTTTCTAAATTAGAATTCCTTTTTTGTTCCTTTAGTTAACTTGTTTATAAAGCAGTTCCAAGTTTACTCTGAAGGTTTAGTATATGTTTTTTCAGGTGGAAGGTTATAGAGGAATGTATTAGTTTTCTGTTGCTGCAGTAACAAATACCACAAGCTGAATGGTTTAAAACAACATAGGTTTAACAGTGTTAAAATTCTGTAGTTAGAAGCCCAACAGGGGTCTCAACCAAACTAAAACCAAGGTATCAGGCAGGTCACTTTACTTTCTAAAGGCTCTCGTGTAGAATCCATTTCCTTTTTCATTCAGGTTGGCAGAATTCTTTGCAATTATAGGACTAAAGTTCCTTTTTCCTTCCTGATGTTCCCTGCTTGTAGAAGCCACCCTCATTTCTTGAATCATGGCCTCCATCTTCAAAGCCAGCATGGGTCTAGTAAATCCTGTGCTTGAAATCTCTCTTCTCTCCTGTTCTCTTTCCATTTTTCTTCCTCTATCCTCCACTAGTAAGGGCCCATGTTATTATATTGGACCCATGGATAATCCCCCCCACCTTTTTTTAAGTCAACTGATTAACCTTAATTCCATTTGCAGCCTTAATTTCCTTTTTCCATGTAAAGTTAGTGTATTCACACGTGTGATGTTGGGAGTAGGGCTCAGGTATTTTAGGGTCCGTTATTCTGCCTGTGTCATCCCAGTGGAATATCACCTAGAGTTTCCTGTTTTTCTTGTTTAAATACAGCAGCCTTAAGTTAGTGTTTACTTGCTTATAAGGCTGAATTGAGAAACATGCAGCCCATTTAGGGTGGGTTTATGGAGTGCTTCTTGGCAGCTCTCTTACCTTTTTTTTTTTTTTTTTTAATCCAGCGTTACAGACTTCCTTAGTTTTTTCCAAAGATTTTGGTTTGCTTGTATTTGTTCGGAAGTCACTTAGCATTGATGAAGTAAGTTGAAGATTTCATTTTCCTTTTCTTGTACATTCCTTTATGTTGGAGTGACTCTTTCTTGCCCATATTTACTACAATGTTTATTTCTTTCATTATAGTTTCGTGATTGTAGAGAAGAAGTCTTAAAATTTTTATGTATTTTCTTAGAAAAAATTGGCCAGAAGATCACACCTTATTCTCTTGAAATTAAGGTAAGGAGAAAAAACGTATCTCATTATATACCAACATCTATTTTAACTTATGCTGTAAGTTAAATTTGGGTTTATATTTATTCCTGCTTTTCTCATCAAGGAGTTTACTTATTTGTGCTTGATTGTGGACTAGAAATGTAGTGGGCTATTCTTTTTATAGATTTAATAAGGTAAGGCCCTTGTTAGAAACTACTTTGATAACTTTTTGCACATAGGATAAATAATGTATTTTATAAAAAGTCATAATAAATTTGGTTTTTTTAATTGTGAGGAGATTTCAAAACACTAAAAATTTTAAAGAATTCTTCTGCTGGGTAAGATTCTTATTTCATGTCCTTCCTGTGTGCCCTTTGGCAGCAGTTTGAAGTTTGCCTTTCTTGTGCCTCCGTTCTCTTTCCACCTGCCTTCCCCATGTGTCCTTATAATTTACTGTGGAATTAGTAATCATAAAGTTGTTCTTTCTCAGGCTTGTTTATACTTTGAACAAGTGCCACAAGTTAAGTTGTTTTTATTGGTCCCGAATTGCTTTTAGTTCTTGGATGCTAAGATTTGATGAAGAAGTATATATTCAATCTGGGGTAATTTATAAGAAGCTATTTTATTAATTATAATTAACTCTAATATATGACATAATAATCATCAATCTTTTTTTTAATAGGTTTTAATTTTATTTTCTTTTGATTTCTAGCCTTTTGGGTTTGGAATCCTAACACAGTTGACCCTTGAACAACAGGGGTTTAGAGACATTGACCCCCTGCATGCAGTTGAAAATCCATGTATTTGACTTTTGACTCCCCAAAAAGTTAACTACCAGTAGTCTACTGTTGACTGGAAGCTTTACTGATAAACATAAATAGTTAATTAGCACATATTTTGTATGTTATGTGTATTACAGATTGTATTTTTATAGTTGAGTAAGCTAGAGAAAAAATATTCAGGAAATCATAGGAGAAAATACATTTACAGTACTGTACTGTATTTATCAGAAAAAACCTGGGTATCCAAGTGGACCTGCAGAGTTCAGGCCTGTGCTGTTCAAGAGTCAACTGTATTTTAAAAAATTGCTTCAACAGTAGGAGTAACTAACATCTGTAGAGTGCTCCATTGTTTACAGAGTTCTTTCATGGTACAGTTTGTCTTACTTATTTTTACCAAAACTCTTTGAGGTAGGTATTTTTAATCTCTTTAGCTTACAAATGAGACTTAGAAGTTAAGAAACTTCACCCAAAACGTGGAGCCAAGTGGCCTCCTTCCAGAGTGCCTGCTTGTTTTATTAGACTGAGCTGTTCTGTTCCCAACCATTCTTCTCTGAATTGTTTTAGTTACTTTTAAAATTTTTGATGCTTTCTTTCTTGATATATGGCGACAAGTGCTATGGGAGGTATGCATGGAAGCATAACTTTTTTTTTTTAATCCTGCTCACGTGTCCATTTACTTTGTGTTTTTGTGACTATTGCTCCCCTCAGAGATGTACTTTTAGCTGTTGTGAAGAACTGAGATCTTATTGATGATTTTGGTATGTCTCCTTTTAAAACCTAGAATACTTGTACCAGTGTTTACACAAAGGATAAAGCTGCTAAATGTAAAATCCCAGCCCTAGATCTTCTTATTAAGGTAATTGTATTATTCTAAGTACATGTATTTCATATTAAACATACAACTTAAAAAGCAGAAAATTAGAGTTTTAAGTTATGTTTTGAGTGAGAGATGTTGGAGGCTAGGCTTTGGTCACATTGATGTATGGACAAGATTTTCTGACCATCACCTGTTAATACCCTGACCTTTTGCTCTAAGTCTCTTCGGGGTAGCAGAGGAAGGATTTTGGGTTGTGAGGGGAATTAAGAGGAAAAATAAGCAAGGAATGTACTGCTCCTGTTTACTCTCATCACCCTGACTCTTAAAACCTAAGGCTACTAAGAGTTGCCAGAATTCGCATCATTGTAGCTTTGAGTTCTTTCCTAAACCATACCATGAAAATGGGTCTCTATGTTGTATTTAAGTGCTTCTTGGGGGCTCACTGTCACCTCTTTCTCTCTCAGGTGCATCTCTTTTATTGCATCTCTATTTTAGAATTCCTTTGGGTCTTGTTAGTCCTTGTCTTAAGTGCCTCCGAGAGAATGGTTCTAGTCATATTATTGGTTTCTTGGGAAGGTAAATTTAAGTCTACACCCTCTTTCCCTTTGTAACCCCTGTGTTCTACCACCCACCTCAACCTCTGCCTCCCAAATAATCAGGCTAGATAGGAGTGCTGAGAGGCCAAGGAAATCCCTTAGAGACACGTGATTCTGGAGCTTTGTTTGTGTAGAAACAGTGCAGAAGAGGAAGCCTTGTCATTATTTTCCTATTTAGACAATGCTAGTTTGTATTATTTTAGTTACTTCGGACTTTAAGAAGTTCTAGACTCATGGATGAATTTAGAATTGGAGAGTTATTTAGCAAATTCTATGGAGAACTTGCATCGAAAACAAAAATACAGGATACAGGTGAGATGCATTCAAATGTTATTTTTATTTTTATTTTTTTATTTTTTAAGATTTTAATTATTTATTTGACAGAGAGAGACATAGCAAGAGAGGGAACACAAGCAGATGGAGTGGGAGAGGGAGAAGCAGGCTTCCCGCTGAGTAGAGAGTCCGATGCGGGGCTCGATCCCAGTACCCTGGGACCATGACCTGAGCCGAAGGCAGACGCTTAATGACTGAGCCACCCAGGCGCCCCCAAATGTTATTTTTAAATATTTTAACAAATTGATGTTAAAAAATTAGTGTAAAACTTAGGTTTTTCTCTATTAAAGCATTTATATGTTTTACAGATGAATCCTTTTTGCTGAAAACAAACCCAAATGGAAATAAACAAAAACATGTGAAGACTTCTTCTGAAAGTTTAATCTTTATGAAATGATTTATTTTAAGTAGGCTCCACACCCAATGTGAACCCACAACCCTGAGATTAAGAGTTGTGTGCTCTACTGACTGAGCCAGCCAGGTGCCCCATGAAATGATTTCTTTAAATAGAAAGCTCACCAAAAAAAAAAAACCCTCACAACACATGTCAAATGTTACTTAGTTTATAATAGTAGATTGGCATAAAATTTATCAGGAAAGATTCTGATGCATAAAACTAGATATTTTCTGTGTCTTATTATGAAATTACTTTTGAACTAAACACTCATTTTGTTATTCATACATTTTTGTTTATTTAAATGTAATTTTTGGCCTTCACTTACCTTAAATTTATTTTTCAGTTTTAGAAAAAATATATGAGCTTCTAGGAGTATTAGGTGAAGTTCATCCTAGTGAGATGATAAATAATTCAGAAAAACTGTTCCGGGCTTTTCTGGGTGAACTTAAGACCCAGGTATGGCAAACTTTATGCTGTTCTGCTTCCAAAGATTTGATTGTGTTTTTCTCTTTTTTAACGATACCTTCTTTAAAACACTTTTTTTTTTTAGATGACATCAGCAGTAAGAGAGCCCAAACTGCCTATTCTGGCAGGGTGTCTGAAGGGATTGTCTTCACTCATGTGTAACTTCACCAAATGCATGGAAGAAGGTATTGTTTGACTTCACTTGATTTTCTTCTTGGTTCAAAAACTATAATTCTAGGGCGCCTGGGTGGCTCAGTTGGTTAAGCAACTGCCTTCGGCTCGGGTCATGATCCCGGAGTCCTGGGATCGAGTCCCACATCGGGCTCCCGGCTCAGCAGGGAGCCTGCTTCTCCCTCTGATGCTGTTTCTCTGTCTCTCTTTCTCTCAAATAAATAAATAAAATCTTTAAAAAAAAAACTATAATTCTAAAATGAATTGCCTGTTTATTTTTTTGAACTTTTAAACCAATTGTGGATTCACACACAGTTGTGAGAAATAATACAGAGAGGTTCCATTTACTCACTTTCTACTACTAGTGATGACCTCTTTTATAACTAGTATAGTAGCATAACCAGGATATTGACATTGATAAATCTGCCAACCTTATCCACATTTCACTAGTTTTATGTGCACACCTTTGCATATGTGTATTTCATTCTCTGCAGTTTTATCATGTACAAATTTGTGTATGCATCACCATAGTCAAGATACTAAATAGACCGTCACCATAAGCACTCCTGCTATCCTGTAATAGCCACAGCCACCTTTCTTCCCCACCACAGCCCTCCCTCCACCCCAAACCACTACTTTTTGACTTGTGAATATGCTGCTAGAAAGTGCAAATACCTGTTGGAGTCCCTGCTTTCATTTTTTGAGGGATATACCCAGAAGTGGAATTGCTATATTATATGGTAATTCAGTGTTTAATTTTTTGCCATATTGTTTTCCAAAGCAACAACAACTATTTTATATTCCCACTAGCAATGCATAAGGATTTCTTTATTTTTATTTATTTATTTATTTTTTTTAAAGATTTTATTTATTCATTTATTTGAGAGAGTGAGAGAGAGAGAGAGAGAGAGCACACGAGAGGGGGGAGGGTCAGAGGGAGAAGCAGACTCCCTGCCGAGCAGGGAGCCCGATGCGGGACTCGATCCCGGGACTCCAGGATCATGATCTGAGCCGAAGGCAGTCGCTTAACCAACTGAGCCACCCAGGCGCCCTGTATAAGGATTTCAATTACTCTATATCCTTGCCAATGCTTGATATTTTCTGGTTTTTGATAATAACCATCATAATGCGTGTGAAGTGGCATATCATTGTGGTTTTCATTTACATTTCGTTTATGACTAGTGATGTTGAGTGACTTTTCATTTGCTTATTGGTTATTTACATATTTTCTTTGGAGAAATATAATTTAAGTTCTTTGCCCAATTTTTTGATGGTATCATTTTACTTTTTGTTGCTGAATTGTAGGAGTTCTTTAGGTATTCAGATATCAATTCCTTACCAAATACATGATTTGCAAGTGTTTTCTCCCATTTTATGGGTTACCTTTTTGTCCTCTGATGTGTAACAATTTTTTATTTTGATGAAGTCGTTATCTGTTTTGTGGCCTGTGCTTTTGTCATGTCCATGAAATCATTGCCAAATCACTGTTGAAATGTTTATGTGCCTTTGTAAAAAGTTACTTGGGTGTATATGTGTGTGCAGTTCTATTTCTAAGTTCTCTATTCTGTTCCATTGGTCTATGTATTTATCTCTCTGCCAACACCACACCGTCTCTTTGACTATAACTATAGAGTAAGCCTTAATGTCGAGTAAAGTCCTCCCATTTTATTCTTCTTTTTCAAAAGAACTGCTTTTTTTTTTTTTAAAGATTTTATTTATATGTTTGTCAGAGAGAGAGCGAGCGCACAAGCAGGGGAAGCAGCAGGAGAGGGAGAAGCAGGCTCCTTGCTAAGCAAGGAGCCCAATGTGGGACTCGATCCCAGGAATGTGGGATCATGACCTGAGCCGAAGGCAGATGCTTAACTGACTGAGCCACCCAGGTGTCCCCAAAAGAACTGCTTTTGAAATCATTTATTTATTTACTTTTTTTTAGTAAACTTTTTAAAGATTTTATTTATTTGAGAGACAGAGAATGAGCAGTGGGGAGGGGCAGAGGGAGAGAGAGAGGGAGAAGCAGACTCCCCACTGAGCAGGAAGCCCGATGCAGGACTCAATCCCAGGACCCTGGGATCATGACCTGAGCTGAAGGCTTGACCTGAGCAGACGCTTAACCGACTGAGCCACCCAGGTGCCCCTATTTACTTATTTTTAAAAAAGATTTTATTTATATATTTGAGAGAGAGCAAGAGAGGGGGAGCACAACCGGGGGGTGCAGGGGAAGGGGCAGAGGGGGAAGCAGACTCCCCGCTGAGCAGGGAACCTGGTGGGGGCTCGATCCCAGGACCCTGGATCATGACCAGAGCCAAAGGCAGAGGCTTTGCTGACTGAGCCACCTAGGTGTCCCTGAAATCATTTAAGTGCTGTGCTTTTCCATGTATATTCTAGAATAAGTTTGTGTCTACAAAACACCTTGCTTGGATTTTGATAGTCATTGCATTAAACCTGTGTATTAATCTGGTGAGAACTGACATCTTTGCTATCCTGAATTTTCCAATCCATGAACACAATTTATCTCTCCATTTATTTAGGTCTTCTTTGATTTCTTCCATCAGTATTTTGTAGTTTTTAGGATATAGATTCTTGCCTATGAATTTTAAAGTTTGCTTATTATGCTTTTCTTTATAGTTCTAACGTTTCCTTGTATCTCAAAATTAAAGTTTTAGAGGATAATCTAGCTAGGATGGCATTATATGCATTATGAAATACATTTCTTTTTAAAAGGCAACGAAAACTTTTAACCCTAAAAGATTCTTTAAATGACAAAAAATTCTCTGTTTACCCTTCCTTACCGTTTCTGTTCACGTAATTCTTGTACCTCCTGTGTGTTTGCTTTTATTAGGTTGAAACCCAACATCCAATGATTTTTGACCTACAAAACAGCAATTTCACGTTTCAACCTAATATTTTTACCCACTCCTCTGTTGCTTACCAAGGATGTTGTAGTAGCTCTATGTGATTTCTCTTCCTTTATTTTCTCTCATCTGTCCCATATTCTGTTGCCAGCTTCCCATTTCATCAGGTTCTGGCTCACAGATCACCCATTTGAAACCTTTATGATTCCCCTGAGATGAGTCACTTCCTCTGGCTTCTGTATTCTCCTGTTACAGCACTTTCTACGATATATTTTTAATTTATCAGGTTATGTGTTTTTTTTCTGTCACTTGCGCCTGCTGGTAGGTAATGTTGCTGATTTGTCTTTGTATTTGCTTGGCATATTAATTGATACTCAGTGAACACATACAGTTTAAGAAGAATAACAGCACTTATTGCTCATTTACCGTGTGCTAAAGACTATTCTAGAATAGTTGCAGGGAAAATTCCAGTAATAGCTCTGGAATTTTCTAGATTAGGAAACTAGAACAAAGACAAGTTGCTTGTCCAAAGTCACACAACTGATGTGGTAGCAGAGTAATGGCTCCCAATGATGTCCTCATTCTAATACCCTGAAGCCTCTATAAAGAAATACAGCCCTGGGGCGCCTGGGTGGCTCAGTCGTTAAGCGTCTGCCTTCGGCTCAGGTCGTGATCCCAGGGTCCTGGGATCGAGCCCCACATCGGGCTCCCTGCTCAGCGGGAAGCCTGCTTCTCCCTCTGCCACTCCCCCTGCTTGTGTTCCCTCCCTCGCTGTGTCTCTCTCTTCAAATAAATAAATAAAATCTAAAAAAAAAAAAAAATACAGCCCTTCTGACACCCTGATTTTACCTCAGTGAGACCCATTTCAGATTTCTCATCTCCAGAACTGTATAGTAACAAATTTCATGATAGTTTGTTATAGCAGCAGTAGTAAATTATATAACCAATAAGACTAGGATTTAAACTTTGGTCTGAGGCTGTAATTTATAGTTTTTCTGTCATGCCATGATCATGTGACATCAAGCACTAAATACTAATCCTAATATTTTCATTCATACAGTATGTGTTCCTTGGGTGCCTTCTATCTAAAGAATGATGAGTTAGGTGTTGGATTTAGTGATCAGAATCACCAGTTTCCTATCATCTTGAACTCAGTTTAGTAGAGGAAACAGACAATAAATAGATGAATAAGCTATTACAGATTTCAGGGTTCAATTATGCAAACAGTTTGGGTACAGTGAATAGGAATACCAGAGTGTGGAGAGGGTAGAGGATGTATATAGCCTGCTGGTTCTTTGTGAGGAGGCAACAAGAAGCTAAGGCCTGCAGGATGGCAAGGAGACAGCTGGGAAAGAGCTCAGAAGAGCATGCCAGGCAAAGGGACCAGCAAGTACCAGACCTCAAGCCTGGCCAGCGCACAGTGGTCAGAAGGGTTCAAGAGAACTGGCATGTCTGGAGTAGAGTGGCACACAGAGAGCTGGGGAGAGAGTGCACAGGTTGTGGGGTCAGTGTGTGAGGGGATTTTGAGTTGGAATTTTATTTCAAATGGATTGAGAAACCATGTTTTTTCTCTGATGAATAGGTATGGGGTAGTTGATGTTTTACAGGGGTCTACTTGACTGCTATTGGATGTGAGATTTGTTTTGGCGTAGGATTGAGAGACTTTGCTCATGAATGTGGCCGTGAGCAGCTGAAGTAGGTGCAGTGGTGTTTAACCTGGGTGGGGCAGGTTTCAGGCAAAACCTGGCTTTTTGTTTTGGACATGTTTAACCGTAGATGCTATGGAGTGTCTCAGCTTAGATGTTAAGGGTGGGGTTGTATATGTAAGACTGGATCTTGCAGGAGAAATTAGACTTTAAGATATAAATTTGGAAGTTTTCAGCAAACAGGTAATATGTGAAACTCTGAGTGTGAGTAAGATTAGCTGGGGAGCAGGTGCAGAGAGACTGGGGCAAGGATGTAAGATGCATTGCTCTGGGTGGAGTCTGAATGCAAAGCCACCAGAGCTGCAGAGTGGGTCCAGGCAGGTTCAGTTGAGTGTTAGAGGACAAGCTGGACAGAACAGGTTAAGGGTTAATAGGGTGAAGACAAGCTGGAATGGAAGGGAGGAAGTGGAGGCTATCTGCAGAAAACCTTTTAGAGAAATCTTAACAGAGGAGACCAAAGAAATGTATAGCTGAAGGGAGACAAGGTGGTAAGAGAGAGTTTTTAGAAATAGATACCGGAATTCGTACATTTATGTTCCTAGCAACACTACCCATAATAGCTAAAAGGGAGAAATAACCCAAGTGTCCATCAACAGTTGAGTGGATGAACAAATGTAGTATCAACACACAACAGAATATTATTCGGTCTTAAAAAAGGAGGGAAATACTGTCCCATGCTACAACATGTGGACTAGAGGACATTATGCTAAGTGAGGTAAGCAAGTCACAAAGGTATAAATACTGTATGAGGTAGCAGGAACAGGGAAATTTATAGGTTCATAAAGTAGAATCAAGGGTACCTGGGGCTAGGGGGCAGGGGAGTTAGTGTTTAATGGGTACAGCCTTTCTGTAGGGGATGATGAAAATGTTTTGGGTATAGATAATGGTGGTGAGTACACAACAATGTAAATATTTAACACCATTGAATTTTACACTTACACAGGGTTAACACTGTAAATACTCTGTTATATATATTTTGCCACAATAAAAAAGTAAATACAAGAGCATCCTTGTTGAGGGAGTGGTCCACTAGAAAGCAGAGGTGCACATAGGAGAGCGGACAGTGGAAGGCAGAGCCTGGGAAGGGTCACGGAGGTGATGACCATTGCCACTACTGAGCGCTCAGGCCTTTGCATTCCTGCACCTCACTGTGTTCACCTGAGTCCCCCCATTCTAGACCAACTGTGTGCTGACAAGTACCTCATGCCCTTGAGTCTGTACACCTCTGTCTACATGGTCACTTTTTATTAGTATTAGAATGACCTTTTTTTGAATTAGTTCCCATTCTTTTAGGCCCAGCTCAAGTGCTGCCATATCTGTAAAGCCTGTCTTGAATACTTAATAGCCAGAAGAAATCTCTCCTTATATTAGATATAAGGAGCTTTTTAAATATTTCTTTTATGGAATTATCCTACAGACATGCTGATGTTTCTCTCCTCTTAAACCCTCTCTGACCCCTTTTCCCTCTATCTTCTTTGACAGTTGGGCTCTGTTTTTAAATGTATATCAGTCCTTTCTATCAAAGCAAACAATTTTTGAGCCTCTGCTGTTTGCAAGTCACTGTTACAAAGGCAGATAACTTAGCGATGAGTAAAGCTTGATTTCTGGACAGCTGCAGTGAATATTGGTGGGAGACAGTTAAATAATTGTGGTGTCTGTCAGGTCAGGATAGAGGATAAGAGTCTTGGGTTATACTTGTATAGCTGTTTTATCTTTAGGTGATAAGCTTACTAAGGTCAAAGCTCATATTTTATTCATATTTGTAATTCCCATAGTAATTTGGTGTACTGTGTGCTGAATAAAAGCCTGGCAGTACAGGGATGATGATCATGTGCTTGGCCTTATATAATGCTCCATACAACTCTCAAAAAAAGCTGTATAGTGTCCCTTTTTATAGATAAGAAAACTGAGGCCCTGAGAGATTACCTAACAGAGCTTGTAAGTGATGAGGTGGAATTGAAACCCATGTCCTTGTTACACATTTTTTTTCTTACTTTACTGTAGTAATAACTGCCGCAGTCATAGCTTGCAGCTCTTCAGCTGAAATGAATGATAGAAGACGTGATTCCTGAATTTGAGCTGTATGAAATAAAGCTGTTGGTTGTGAAGAGTTTCTGAGGTTAGATGATACTGTTGGGATTTGTAACGGAGGCTTCTTTTTGTTTTCTTGCCAGATCCCCAGACCTCAAGGGAGATTTTTGATTTTGCATTAAAGGCAATTCGTCCTCAGGTAGGATTAATATTACTCTAATTCTTTTATAGCTGAGACTTGCAATTGTCAAACATTGATGGTAATTTTTTTTTTTAAATAGATTGATCTGAAGAGATATGCGGTACCCTTAGGTAAGATTGTATATTTAACAAGATGGAATATTTCAGATTTTTAAATTAATGTCTTGAGTAAACTTTTGCTTAGACTATGAATGAGAGTCTTATGATAATGTCTCTGATGTTTCACATATAGTTACTTGGAGGCTCTTGGAGACTTTGTTTTTAGCACGCAAACTCTGGTTAAATGGTCACGCTTAGATTACATGATTTTAAAAAAATTACTTTGGAACATCTTTTAGGGGATCCAGATTGTTTGATACTGATTTTATCTAAATAAACCCTGATCCTACTTCTGAAATTTGTTTTGGGGGTCACTGGCCCATTGATTCAAATGAAGGTTGGCAGTGTGAGAACTCTGATCAGAATCCCTAAGTTATTACAGTATAGTGATAGTGGATCTTCATGAACAGTTTTAGTTTTGACATAGACATATACTTAAAGCTTTCTTAGTTTTTTATTCTGCTTTTTGTTGTTCTATTTTAAATACAATGGTTTTTGCAATTGCAGCTGGCTTATGCTTATTTACGCTGCATGCATCTCAGTTTAGCACCTGCCTTCTGGACAACTACGTTTCTTTATTCGAAGTACTGTTAAAATGGTGTAGCCATACGAATGTAGAATTGAAAAAAGCTGCACATTCAGCTCTGGAATCTTTTCTGAAACAGGTATTCAACTTTTATTTAAAAATATTTTTTCCACGCAAAAAATTAAATTTCAGTTTTGTGCATGCACATTTGAAAAATGAATACAGGTTGATCTATTAGCTTCTGTAGTATTTAAATAAAAAAGCTTGGTTATTGATCAGCTGCATGGGTGGCAGCAGGACTGAAAGAAGGGTAGGAAGATACCAGATCTGATCACAGCCTCAGAGGCAAGACCGGGGGAGTCTAATGGACATGAGAAATGGCAATGAGGAGGTAGAAGGAAGAAAGGCTGGGGGATCGGGGATCCTCTGAGCCAGGGGGAGCCACGTGGGGGTGCGGGCCAGCTGTCATGTTAAGATGTTTGTGTTCCACCTTACTTCGAGAACAAGAAGAATCCATTTGCCCTTGTGTATTTTCCATCTAGTTAGGATGTGATTGTCAAATTGAGCCTGTAAATTTGGAAGTGCTAGAGGGAATGTACTTGTGACTCTGAGCATCCAGAGGTGTCTAGAAATACCTGCTGTTCAGGCCAGGTATTATGGAATTAGACTGGTTGGGTTGTCTCTGATGGAAAACTCTTTTAAGAGTCACCAAAGTTTTGTTTGGAGCAATGTTATAAATGGTAGTTAAATTTACAAGCTATTCCATGAAGACCTGTCTGAACTATGGCACAGACAGTATCCCGTTGTAAGGATATACACAGTCTGTTTATAGGCACTTGAGTTGTTTCCAGCTTGGGGCTATTTTAAATAAAACAGTTAAGGACATTGTGACGAAGTGTTTTTGTGGACATACGCTTTCACTTCTCTTGAGTAAAAACCTAGAAGTGGAATTGCTGGGTCATATGGTAGGTATATATTAAAATGTAAAAAAACTGCTGAACTCTTTTCAAGCTGCTTCCACCAGTTTAATTCCCACCAGCAAAGCATGGGAGTTTCTTTTAGCCCACATCATCATCAACACAGGGTATTGTTGGTCTTTTCAATTTTATCTCTTCTCATGGATGTATGATGTTACCTTACTGTGGTTATAATTTGAATTTCCATGGAGACTATTGATAATGATCTTTTCTTATAGTTACTAGTCTTCTTATATTTTGTGAGGTACTCATTCAGATATTTGGTTTATTTTAAAATTAGGTTGTATGTCTTTTTATAAATGAGTTGTGACAGTTCTCTACATCATTTGGATACAAGTCCTTTTCTAAAAATATTGCAAGTAATTTCTGTGGCATCTTTGAAAAAGCAGATGTTTTCTTAGCAGCATCTTTGAAAGAGCAGATGTTTTAAAGTTTAAGTCCAGTTTACTAGTTTTCCAACTTGTTCTTCCTTTCTGTGTCCTGAAAATTTTTGCCTATCTCATGGTCGTAGAGATTTTCTCCTACTTTTCTTCAAGAAGTTTTATAGTTCATAGTTTTAACATTTACAGTTAGGTCTATAGTCCATTTTGAATTAGTTTTTGTGTATGGTACAAAGTAAGGATTGCAAGTTGATCCCCCATTTTTAGCTATGAGCATCATTTGTTGAAGACTTTTCTTTCCCCAGTGACTTACCTTGGTACCTTTGTCAAAAATCAATTGATAGGGTTTATTGGTGGACTCTCTATTTTGTTCCATTCATCTGTCTGTCCTTACATCAGTACCTCACTGTCTTGATTATTCTACCTTTATATTAAGCGTTGAAATTAAGTGGTGGATGTCCTCCAGCTTCTGTCTTTTCCATTATTATTTTGACTATTGTATGTAAATTTAAACATTGCTCCTGAGGGAAAGAAATTTTTCAATAGATTTATATAAAGTTCTTATAAACATTGTAGGATAGCAGCATAGAATTCAAAAAAAATGTAGAAGGGTACAAAGAAGACTTAAAATCTTCTGGAATCCTACCATTAAGGAAAAAAAAATCACCATTTTAGTGGCATTGCTTTCTCTGTCCCTTACTCTCTCCTCCTTTCTCTCTCCCTTTACCTCCTTTCATTCCCTTTCTTCCCAAGGGAAAGGAATGGGAATGGAAGAAGAGCAGTGTCTTAACATAAAGGAATATTCATAATTTCTGTGACTTTATGATTTTCCATTATGTTGGATGTTTTCCTGATAGTGCATTGAGAGCTACATGATTAATTTGTAATGGCAACATAATTGATACATAAAATTATATTTATATTTAAGTCCATATTTATATTTGTCCTCTGCTGTTGGATAATTGTTTCCAACTTTTTGCTACTATATGCGGAAAACAATTGGATAATAATGTATAAAAAGGATGTTTGCTGAAAGCACAATAATAAAAAATTAGAAACAGTTTATAAATGTATAAGCATTATAGTTTATTCATAAAGTGAAAAACTATTCTGTGATTAAGTTGATGGTGTTTCCTAACATCTTGAGGAACATGTTCCTGATATGCTTATGAAGAAGGAAATTTTGAGGCAGTATGTATGATACCCCATTCTTCTAAAATAAGTGGGGTTTCATTCAGGATTAGGGTATGTGTTGGTAGGTTGACAATGAAAGGTAGATACCTTTTTTCTGCCTTTGATAATTATCTAGATTCTTTCCATACTTGTCTTTGTAGACAGTCTTTATGCTGAAATTAGGAATGATTTTTTGAACATTTGTATTAGTTCTTGCATTTAGGTTACTGTCGCAGTATGGTAGATGGAGATCAACTTGCTTCTCAAAGTACTTTTTTCCCTTTCCTCACCTAATTCAAGCTTTACAGTTTGTAGCTTATTTTTTTTGAAAGATGAGATGCTTTGTCTTTCTTACTGATCGTGAGTCCTGAGCTCTGTTTTGTGTTGCCCTAATGAGACACTGAGTCTGTTAATTCTGAACTCGCTGGCCGCTGGGCCTGCACGACTCTACACCACGCTGTGAGTTACAGACGAGCTCTAACTATGCTTTCTGCTTCATCAGGGAGCCTAAATTCAAAACCTGGTTTTTGTGCATGTCTTCCTACATTGGCCTGGTCTCTTTCAGTGCCTTTCTCTAGGAAAAAGGCATCACATGTAATAAAGAGAGTGTTTTTTCTAAATTTGGTGCAGCCTAAGCAAATTGAAGCGGTAGTTCTTTATCAATAAAAGCGATTGTGGGGGCGCCTGGGTGGCTCAGAGGGTTAAGCGTCTGCCTTTGGCTCAGGTCATGATCTCGGGTGCTGGGATTGAGCCCCGCATCAGGCTCCCTGCTTGGCGCGGAGCCTGCTTCTCCCTCTCCTCTGCTGCTCTTCCTGCTTGTGCCCTCTTGCTTTCTCTGTCAAATAAATAAATAAAATCTTAAAAAAAAATAAACAAAAGCGATTGTGTGGAATTATAACAACACATTGATAATATCTAATTAAACAATGCTAACCTTTTTACATTATAATAGATTCCTTTGTTTTGCTATTAAATATTTCTAAAAAGTAAATATTATGCAATTGCAGATTTCTTTTATGATGGCGAAAGATGCAGAAATGCATAAGAGTAAGCTACAGTACTTTATGGAGCAATTCTATGGAATCATCAGGAACATGGATTCAAACAGCAAAGATTTATCCATTGCTATTCGTGGATATGGACTTTTTGCAGGAGTATGGCTCATTAATTTATTCTTTTTATTTCATTTTGAGCATTTAAAGGAATATAATTTATTGCATTTTTTAATAGCATCTCACACTTGTGACAATATTGTTGTTACTTGCTTTGTTGTTAACTTGTTTTTTCAATGCAAACTATGTGCTAGGATTCTGAATACGTATTATCTCAAATTTTCATAACTCTCCTACAAGCTTTTAGGAGTATTATTCCGCTTTTCAAATGAGGAAACTGAGACCTAGAGAAATTAAGTAACTTGTCAAAGGACACACAGTTAATAATTTATAGAGCCAAGACGTAAATTCAAGCCTGAAAACTTGAAACAACATGTTTTTTCTACTGTGCTATGCTGCCCATTATTTATGAAGTAAAATTATAGTTGATGTCACTCAGTGTTTTAGAAAGAGAGGTTCTTGGGGCGCCTGGGTGGCTCAGTTGTTAAGCGTCTGCCTTCGGCTCAGGTTATGATCCCAGGGTCCTGGGATTGAGCCCTACATCGGGCTCCCTGCTCCGCAGGAAGCCTGCTCCTCCCTCTCCCACTCCCCCTGCTTGTGTTCCCTCTCTCGTTGTGTATCTCTCTGTCAAATAAATAGATAAAATCTTAAAAAAAAAAAATAGGTTCTTACAACAGAAGTATATTTAAGAATATTAATGGGGTGCCTGGGTGGCTCAGTCAGTTGAGCATCCAACTCGATTTCCGCTTAGGTAATGATCTCAGGGTTGTGAGATGGAGCCCCACGTCAAGCTCTGTGCTGGGCGTGGAACCTGCTTAAGATTCTCTCTCTCCCTCTCGCCTCCCCCCATCTCTCCCCCACCCTCTCTAAAAAAAAAAAAAGACTATTGATAATAACTATAGTTATTTCCGTCTTAGTGGATCTCTGTGACTTCTCCTTTATGGAGAAAATCACTTCCTACCTCTCTTTCTACAGATCTCCCCATCAGTGTCTACTCCCTTTTTCAGGGTACGAGAGCCCCTCTTCCCAGCTTTCTACTCTCACTACTCATTCCATTTCTGATCATTTCCTCATTTGCTTCCAAATGATCCTTCCTTCTCTTGCTCTTTTTAATTTTCATCTTCATTTGTCTCTGTTGGCTCCTTTGAATATATATAGGGCAGAAGAACCAGTATGTGAGAAGGCTTAGAGGTAAATGAGAACAGGAATTTTCAATTTTATACACCATGGTCTAACCAACTTAAACTTGTTCACTGTAGTTAGAATATGTTCACAGTGTAGCTGGAGCATGATAGACAAAAAGGGAGAGGACTCTAAAAAGATTAGTCAGATCCTCAGGGAAGCTAGATTAGATCTGAGGTCCAAAGAAGCCTTTGAAAAATCTGAAGCTGAGTAGTAGCATTATCAGATTTGTGAGTTACAAAGATGGCTCTGGGTGT
Source organism: Neomonachus schauinslandi (assembly GCF_002201575.2). NCBI lineage: Eukaryota > Metazoa > Chordata > Mammalia > Carnivora > Phocidae > Neomonachus > Neomonachus schauinslandi. The sequence goes on along the minus strand of NC_058406.1, from coordinate 106,346,534 downwards.
AGTGTGCAGAATGGTATCGTAGCTATTCCAGCTCTGAGTTTACGTCTCGGTCCCCTTTAGGTGACTACCTCACGGGGCGCAGACTGCATCTCATTTGTCTTTGATAGCTACCATCTAAGCAATATCTAGAATAGCTGACTATCAATAGATTTTTTTGTGTATAAATACATATTTAGAATGTAATTACAGATTATTTTTAAAAGCATCTTTATGAGATATATTGTATTTTATAATTTTCATTTCCATTAAAAAGCTTGTTAATATTCAGCTTATCACATGGCTTAACATGACACCTTAAATAACATTATTTTGACATTGATAAGATTGATAAAGACTTTTATTTACCTTTCCGAAAGCCTTGCAAGGTTATAAATGCAAAAGATGTTGACTTCATGTACGTAGAGCTCATTCAGCGCTGCATGCAGCTGTTCCTCACCCAGATAGACACTGTTGATGACCACGTTTACCACATGCCAAGTTTCCTCCAGTCTATTGCAAGTGTCTTGCTTTACCTTGATACAGTAAGTGAAATAACTAAATTGAGCACGATTTTAACTATTTAATCTCAGTTCGTCAGATAATTTCACGGAGTCATATGAATTATATGCATTTAGTACAGGCACCATTGTGAACAAGGTGACATTTTTAGTTATACTTTGTGTTAATAGAATTATTGTCATGAAAGTTGACTTTTTGTTATCCAAAGCAGGAAAAATTATTTGTTACTTGTTTTATCTTTCTAAAAGATTAAGATTGCTTCTTGAGATAGAATTGCACCTTAGGTATCGTTCAGACAGCTTTACTCTGATTTTTTTAGGCAATCACAATAAGTGTTCAGCTTATTAGTAGATTGGATATAAGCCAGGTTTTTCATTTATCTAATATGTGTCCACTTGAGTTGTAATTACTTTGGATATTTGTATTATTCCTATATATATTTATTCCCTCCTCTAACTTTCAGTTTGCTCTCCATTTCTGATAGGTTCCTGAAGTGTATACTCCGGTTCTGGAACATCTCATGGTGGTACAGATAGACAGTTTCCCACAGTATAGTCCAAAAATGCAGTCAGTGTGTTGTAAAGCCATAGTGAAAGTTTTCCTAGCCTTGGGGGGAAAAGGACCAGTTCTCTGGAATTGCATCAGTACCGTGGGTAAGTTTGGAACTCACCCTTGTTTTTATGATGATGAATGACGAATACTTAACATGTTGTTTGATATAGATACCTTTCATATCTTTTGATGCCTCTTGGAAAACTCATGTTTTGGTGGATCAAAACCTCCTTTCCCATCCTTTTTTTGAACCTTTTTTTTATTCCTTTTGCTTCTGAATCTTAATAATCCAAAATTTTAAACCAAAGAAATTAAACTTAAAGGAAAAAATTGAGAGGTATAGTTACATTCAGTGAAATAATGGTTTGCTTTTTGTTGTTTCCTTCATTTTTGTTTACATTTTCTTTTTTCAGTGCATCAGGCTTTAATCAGAATATGTTCTAAGCCAGTGATCGTTCAAAAGGTAAATTCCAAATCTAAAGTTTTGGTATTTAGTCTTTTGTCACTGAAAGTTAGAAGTGATACTGGGATTTTTAGTCTGTAAATATACAAAAATGGCCTTTTAATTATTAGTCATGCCTCACATTTTGAAAAGTGTAAGACATAATGCCTCTCTATTTTTTCAGGTGAATAAATTTCTCCTAAGTTATGGAACATCCTTAAATGTAACTTTACTATTATTTACACATTTTTATAAGAAGGGAATGTTTTCTCTCTTGAAACTTTGAGACAAAATGCTTAGGTGTGTCATGGAAGGCATATCTTAGTTACTCGAAGTTACAGGAAATAGGATGAGGTGGAAGATTGACCTGAGTAGGAAAGTGAGATAAATGACTCATAACACATTCCTTGGGTATTGTTTTTTTTTTTTTTTTAAGATTTTATTTATTTGACAGAGAGAGACACAGCGAGAGAGGGAACACAAGCGGGGGGAGCGGGAGAGGGAGAAGCAGGCTTCCCGCGGAGCAGGGAGCCCGATGCGGGGCTCGATCCCAGGACCCTGGGATCATGACCTGGGCCGAAGGCAGACGCTTAACGACTGAGCCACCCAGGCGCCCCTCCTTGGGTATTGTTTTGAAATATTTGTTCTTGCATCACTATTTTAGTCCCTGTTAGAAAAATCATGATTTCTTTTTCAGCTTGCTTATTATCCTTTCATGCTATACTGTCTCCCTCAATCAAATTACAGTCTCCTACTAGTGGGTGTTTTAGCTTAGAAGACTCTGAAAATCAGAACGTTCTGGCAGCCTTGCTTATTTTGTGAATCCACCAGTAAATATTGGCATGTTGTTTTCCTGCCCAGGGTGTTGAGTCTGAATCTGAAGATTATCGTGCATCAGGGGAAGTTAGAACTGGCAGATGGAAAGTGCCCACATATAAAGACTATTTGGATCTTTTTAGAAGTCTCCTGAGTTGTGACCAGATGATGGTAAAAATGACTTTTAAAGTTATGAAAGTACCGTTGTTCCTCTAATTAGTCTCCATAGTTTAACCCTTAGGACTTTCAGAATTAAATTTTACTAACTTTTCCATTGGTTTTTTTTTAAGTACTTTGAGTAATAAAAAATTAAAATGGTATAAGTTAAGAACAAAATCGTACAACTCATATAAACTTAATAATTGCCGTAGCTGAGTCCTCATTTCATCCATGAGTAGCCAGTGTAGTATTTTTGATGCTAAGTTATTCTTCCTAACAGATCCAGCCTCTTAGGTAACAAAAGTGTAACAGTACTGTCACCATGGGAGAGCTATTCTCTTTTTATTTGTTAAAGATGAAGATTAAAAAGATAAATCTCACTGATTCAGTTGGTGTGAAGAAGATTGGTACACAGTTATTTACATTATTTATGATTAGAATAATGCCTCCTGCTTAATGTTTCTGGTAGATCTTTCTCTGATGTCAGCTTTAAGCCTGGTTCTAGCCACCATTTTATCATAGACTTTGACAAAGCATTATAGCCTAGGAAAAACAATTTTTGTCCATAGATGATTTCTATCCTATGAAAAATCTTAGGAGTTTTTAGTTGTTTTCGTATTGAGATAAAATAGTATAGCAGTGTTAGTAATTTTACTTAGTATTTCTTTCTTATATGTGACATTAGATATTCCTATAGTTTGAGGTCAAGTTCCATAGAATATTTGAGTGAAGGCAGAGTAATTGGTCTATGTTTTTGGAATAGTAGAATATTTTCACTTTTACAGAAATGACAAATTATACTTTTAAGTCCATTCTGAGGATAGGTATACATTTTTTCACATGTATGTATGCTTACATGTGTATATATATGTGCATGCATGCATATTTATGTGTATATACATAAATGTATAAGGATGTGTATTTCCACAAACATAAGTATATAATGTATGTGTGTGTATAGTATACATATGTGTTTTTACACACACACACACACACACACCAAGTGAGATAAATGCCTTGACAAGGATTGGCCTAAATCTTCTCATTTGCCACTGTGTGCTTAGTATCTGTTACATGCCTGGGTAGGTCATATCTGACTGAAATGATATTGTCCTAGTAATTTAGGAAAGTGTCTACATTTTTCAGCTTGAAAACTTCCAGGTAAATCTGCTGTAGTTTACACAGAAGTTTCTATAATATCTAATTATGCGTATACATATATGCATTGTAATGCTTATACTGATACTTGTTTGCATTAAATTTTGAAGTTTATTATTTTTCTTTATTTAAAGGAGTCTCTTTTAGCAGATGAAGCATTTCTCTTTGTGAATTCCTCCTTTCAAAATCTGAATCGTTTGCTATATGATGAATTTGTCAAATCAGTTTTGAAGATTATTGAGAAATTGGATCTTACACTAGAGAAACAGAATGTTGGGGGACACGAGGTTAGAGGTTTTGTCAATAATAATTTTCCATCATTTTTATACCAGCTCTCTTTGTATGTAAGCATCCAGGGAATAATAGCACATTTGTAGAGTGTTGCAGGAAATTGATTTCTGCGGCATTCATGTGTGTCATTGATACTTTGCTATTTGAATAGCCCAGTGTGTAGAAAATGTTATTCCTATATTTGTTCAAAAAGTAATTTATATGTTTAATATTTTGAAACCACTTACTTTAAAAAAGTTGTTTACTAGGTTTTTACTCATTTCTTAGCAATAGTAAAGAGTCAAATCTTACTTTGCATAGAGGTGACTTTTTGTAGTAGGGTAGGGAAACCTGGAATTCCTATTGTTTATAGCTAAGGAAACTCCAAAGTCTGGGTGCAAAGTATTAAATGTATTCTTGAGATAGTAGAATATAGGCAATAGGCAGAAAATGAAGAATACACATTCCCTTTTTTCTATATCCAGATTTCCTGGCCTGGATAGAAGGTAAGTCATGGTTTAAGGCCACCAGCTAGAAGCTGCTCTGCTCTTATCTGAGGACAAGTTTTAGTAAAACACTATGGTAATGACACTAGTGTTGAAGGGCTTGAGTTCCAGTGGAAAACATCTAATTTGCTTTTCAGCCCAGTGATTTTTTTTTTCCCTTAGATTAGATTATGCATGTTAGTATATGTGTACTTCCACTGCAGTACTGTGAAGTTAGACAAGAGATAATGGGGTGGATATGCAGAGGATAAATAAAGGAAGCAGTAAAAGGCCATTTATCACATTGACTGTATTGCATTTGTATTGTTCTATTTTTTATGCTAGTTAATGGGAACACCAGTGTGTGTTCTATTACTTTTTATGCTTTGTTTATGTCTAAAATAATTTCATTGAAAAAGTTGCTGAAGGGGCTTCCTGGAACTGTGTCAGCCAACAAACGTGCTTTTTAGGATACATGTCTTTGTCACTTTCGTTGTCTTCAGTGGCTTCCCTTGCACTTTCTTTCTCTTCTTGTTTTCTGCTCTCTTCTGTTTCCTGATCTTTTTACTTCACCTCCAGGAGGTCAGTGGTCACCTCTGTGAGCATTTCCCAGTAAGCCTATACTCTGCCTTATACCCTCCTTTTTTACAGCTTCCAGTCTGCATTTCTTTTCCTTTTTTTTTTTAAGATTTATTTATTTATTTGAGAGAGTGTGCTTGTGCACGCAAATTGGGGGAGGGGCAGAGGGAGAGAATCTCCAAGCAGCCTCCCTGCTGAGCACAGAGCCCAGCACAGGGCTTTGTCCCAGGACCTTTAGATCATGACCTGAGCCGAAATCAAGAGTTGGCCGCTTAACCAACTGAGCCACCCAGGCGCTCCCCGGTCTGTATTTCTAACTGCTTGTTTAACATTTCCACCTGAGTTTCATAACACAAGCACAGTATGTTCATAGTAAGTTACTGTTACTTAACATGGTCAATTATTCCTCTGGTTCTCAGCTTGAAACCTGCAAGTCATTACTGACACTTTTTGTGTTCTGAAATTCTACCTCTGTCAACAGGTTTTTTGCTTCAAAAAGTTACAGTCCCCCCTTTATATTTTGTATTTGCACCACTCACCTCACTTTGTAACTTCCTATGTGTCCTTTTCTTTAATGTTTTCTGCAAGCTCTGTCAGCTTTATTAAATTGTATTAGTTGTAATTTTGAGGACCCACCTGTACGTTTCTCACTTTGATACAATGTTTGTTTGGGTACATCTACTTTTAAGGATGAAAAGGAAGTTACTGGTGTTTGGGTGATCCCGACCTCAGATCCAGCTGCTAACTTGCATCCTGCTAAACCCAAAGATTTTTCAGCTTTCTTTAACCTGGTGGAATTTTGCAGGTATTTTTTAAAATTCTAATTATTTAAGGGTGGAAATCACCAGTTATTAGCTATAATATAGGAAAACCACTTACACAGATGTATGAAATGAAATAGTTTTAAACTCCAGAATTGCTTATATGAACCATTAAAATATATCTATAAACATACCAGCTTAGAATTACCATTGTTTTTCTCTTTAAAAGATGCTCAGGTGGGGAAAAAAGGGAATATGAAAATGTTCATATAATGGAATCATATACCTTTTTGATTATGTCCCTTATAATTTTGAAGCTAAATAAAAATATATGGTAAGAAATTCTACATTAAGCTTTTAATTTGTTTTTACAGAGAGATTCTTCCTGAGAAACATGTAGAATTTTTTGAGCCATGGGTACATTCATTTGCATATGAATTAATTTTGCAGTCTACACGGTTGCCTCTCATCAGTGGTTTCTACAAATTGCTTTCTGTTGCTATGAGAAATGCCAAGAAAATAAAATATTTTGAGGTAAGCTTTTTTTTTTTTTGTGGGAACATTGAATATTCTTTTGTTTTTTAGGTTGTATGAGTATGTATAAAGGCATTATAAAAGATTATAGTATATTGCAGTTTTAAAATCTCATTGTATTTTCCGTACTTTAAAAACTGATAGTGTGAGTGGCAATTGAATGACACTGTTAAAAAAATTAATAGCATTTCCTGTTCTGATTTACAAGCACTTCGCTAATAAGGTTAGATTAACAGAAGTTCTCAAAGTGTGGTCTAGGGCCAGTATCAGCATTACTTGGGAAATCTATGCCCTTTGCAGACTTATCTAATCAGAAACTCTGGGGGCAAGGCTGAGCAGTCTGTGCTCACAAACCACCCAGGTCATCTGTTGGCTAGCGACATTTGAGAATAACTGAATTAGTATAGCTAACACTCTATAGTCAATCATGAGTGGTCCAACTGGTTAAATACAGGGTGAGCAGTTCTCTTGGTTCATAGGTGTATGTGTTGGAAGACAGGGAAGGGGGGAATGGATTTAGCTAGGCCTCTGGCTTTTGACCAGCCATTCACTTTCCATCTTATGCTTTCTCACTGTCCTCTGCCTGAAGTGTTATCAGAACCAATTTTTTTCCTCTCTGCACAAGACCTTGGCAAAGTGAAAATGGAGTCACCCCTTAGAAGTGCTAGATTAGGACACACAAATCCATGATTATTGTTCACTTTACTAATTTACTGCTTTATTCGACAGGGAGTTGGTCTGAAGGGTCAGACACAGTCTCCTGAGGATCCAGAAAAGTATTCTTGCTTTGCTTTGCTTGCAAAATTTGGTAAAGAGGTAACTTTTAAATGATTTTTGCAGTGTTATCATGGGCTATTTAAAAAGGAAAGTATGTTGATAAAAAATCTTAGTGATCATAAATTATCTAATTACTTAAAAATTGGTTTGCTTAATCCAGATTGGGATTAAGGGATTAGGAAACACTGATAGAGGAAAATCATTGTGTTTCAAAAGTCCCTTGAGTTTTCATGATACACCTTGAATGATTTCAACTTGAAACTAATGGATTCTTTAGCTCTCTTATAATGAGAATTAAGTACTTCAACAAATGAACTTTTCCTTGAGATGAGTGCTTAATTTGTAATTAAGCCATGTCATATAAAAGCTGCATGATCGCTTTTTATATTTGAGAATAAGGTAAATATTTTTTAGTTGATTTTCAAATTATAGGCTCTAGTCAGGTGCATAGCACTGTATTTCTCTTCTTTCTTGTTAAGGTTTCAGTTAAAATGAAGCAATACAAAGATGAACTTTTGGCCTCCTGTTTGACCTTTATTCTGTCCCTGCCACATGACATCGTTGAACTTGATATTAGAGCCTACGTTCCTGCATTGCAGGTAGATGTATTATCTTAAATCCATTTTCTTCACGTAATGTTATGTTTTCTAGAAAACATGGAAATATCAAGGTCTTGACACTGCAGTCACAGTAGGTGCTTACCCATCAGACACCCCTGGTTCTGCCACTTAGTAGCTTTGGGACTTGGGATACTTGGCTTGGCCTCTCAGAGCTTCCCTTACAGGTGGACATGAGGATTAAACCTATGTGTTGAAAGTCTGTAGTGTAACACCAACTACATAGACTGGTGGTGTTTGTTTTCCCAATAATGGTATGGGATGCACCTACTTACCTCCAGAAATATCTGTCAGTAGAAGGGTTTATTCATTAGAAACCAAAACTAATTGGTGTTTTTTCTTTAAATGTTAAATTTCCTACATTTCAGCTTACCCTGTTTGTATTAATATATAGATGGCTTTTAAACTGGGCCTGAGCTATACCCCACTGGCAGAAGTAGGCCTGAATGCCCTAGAAGAATGGTCCGTTTACATCGGCAAACATGTAATTCAGCCCCATTATAAAGACATTTTACCCAGCCTTGATGGATATCTGAAAACTTCAGCCTTATCAGGTAAGGTTTAGAAGAATTGTGATGTGTATCTTAAATAAAATAGCAATGTAATAACTTCAATAGGACTATTTGTATTTTTATAATTTCTGAAATTTGAACATATTTAAAATATGTTTGATATTTTTGTTATCTCCCCAATTTAGTCAGTATAATTGGGACATAAGAAATAACATTGGGACATATAATTGAGGTATTAAACCTGTTTTTCATTTTACTCACTTATATCCTACCAAGATTTATAAAATCTTCAAGGGTAAGAGCTCTGTCTTTAATATCATGAACTCCTTATAAATCCTAATACACTGCCTTGAAATAAATAAATAAATGCATTGTTAAATGGGAATTAAAACTATAAAAATTCTATATTAATTTTACATTTTGTTGATTTTTATTGGTTTTCCAAATATAATTGATGAAGTACTAATATTAGCCAGTTATGAAGAATTTTCATAGTAGATACAGGTTTAGGAAAAGATTCAAAGGGACAAAATCATTGGCCAGGCAAAAGTATACTGGTCAAGAAAAGTAGTAGAGTTCAGAAGACAGATTTACTTGAACCAGAATGAAGATGAACACTGTTATTAGATGGAGCAAAAAGAAAGATTCAGATTGGAGAAAGACACTGAAATACTGCTAAGAATTTAAACATTACTGTCATGAAAAATTAAGTGGAAAATTAAGTGTTAATTGTATCTATGTAAGTCATTTTTTTGTTCAACTTAAGTTTTGTTGGTTTAGAAACATTTAAGTGGAAGTTGTGTGACACATTTTATTCACTGAGTCTGGTTTTTATGACAACCTTGATGCATATTCAGAGTTTAAGAAGAGTCACAATTTTGAGAGATTTTTCTGTAAATGCTAACAATAACAAGCATTATTTAGAGACAAAAAAATATAAGCTAGTTAATGTTTATAGCTTACTTAGGCTTTTGAAATTCACATTATATAAGGATTGCTGCTATTTGAGTAAATCACTAAAATACATGGACTTAGTTTAAAAAATGAATATATCTAGTAGCAAATGGTACTTTTTGCTTTCTGGAATTTAGTTCAGTCAGTTAGCTCATTGAAAAGATTTATGTTTCTTTTGGGGCACCTGGGTGACTCAGTCAAGCATCTGACTTTGGCTCAGGTCATGATCTCAGGGTCCTGGAATCAAGCTCTGTATCAGGCTTCCCACTTAGCAGGGAGTCTGTTTCTCCCTCTTCCTCTCTCTCTGCCTCTCCCCGCACTCGTGCTCTGTCTCTCTCTCAAATAAATAAATAAAATCTTTAAGAAAAAAATGGAAATGATGTGTTTCTTTTATTTTTTTTTAAAGATTTTATTTTTATTAATTTGTCAGAGAGAGAGAGAGGGAACACAAGCAGGGGGAGCAGCAGGCAGAAGGAGAAGCAGGCTTCCCGCTGAGCAGGGAGCCCAATGCGGGACTCAATCCCAGGACCCTGGGATCATGACCTGAACTCAAGGCAGACGCTTAACTGACTGAGCCACCAAGGCATCCCATGTTTCTTTTAAATGAATAAGGGAAGATACTGTGATTCTTCTAAGCAGAGGATTTATCTACTCATAAATATGTGTAATGTAGATAATTAGAAGATAGGGAAAAACAGAGAGTGAGTAAAATTAAATAACAAAAGAAAATCCATAATCTTAAAAACTACTATTTTTAGTAATGTTTTATTTGAAATGATCAAACTTTCAGGATAGTTGCATTAATAGTGAAAGGAACTCCTGTATACTCTTTACACAGATTCCACAGGTAAGGTTTTGTTCCCTTTGCTTTATCATTACATGTACTCTCCTTGTATTTCAAGATAATATATGTGTGTGTATTTACACATGACATTTTTTTTCTGAACCCTTTGTGAGTAAGTTGCAGGCATCATGGATATTTATGCCTAAATGTTGCAATGTGTATTTCTTTCCTTTTTTTTTTTTAAGATTTTATTTATTTATTTTAGAGAGCGAGCACTTGAGCGGGGTGGGGAGCAAAAAGAGAGGGATAGGCAGACTCCGCGCTGAGCACGGAGCCTGACGTGGGGCCCAACCCCATGACCCTGAGATCACGACCCAAGTCAAACACCAAGAGTCAGCTGCTTAACCAACTGAGCCACCCAGGTGCCCCACAGTGTGTATTTCTTAAGAGTGAAGACATTATTTTATATAACCATGGTATCATCAAAATCAGGGAAAATAACATGGATACGTTATTCTTTTCTAATCTACAATCCATATGTAGATTTCTTAGTTGTCCATTTAAGTTCTTTTATAGCTTTATTTTTCCTGGTCCAGAATTCAACCTAGGATCGTGTGTTGCACTTAACAATCATAATGCCTTAGCTTCCTTGAATGTGGGTAGCTCTTCAGCCTTTCTTAGTTCTCATGATGCTGACATTTTTAGATTATAGGCCATTTATTTTCAATGTGGGCTTGTCTGATGTTTTCTCATAATAGGATTCAGTTGTACTATTTTGGCAGAAATACCCATAACTGATGCTGTGGTTTCCTCACAGCATCGTGATGGTAATTGGTGCCATTACCAGTCACGTTCATTTTGACCATTTGGTTAGTGAGTTTCTGCTCCAACTTTTTCTAACTGTAAAGTGACTGTTTTCCCTTTGTGGGAGTTAGTCATTTGAAGTTCTCTTCCTCTCCTAAAGGAAGAGGCGTGTCCATGGCAGGAAGTGCACTCAGAATTCTCCTACTCCAGAGTAGGAGTATTCAGTAGGAGTATTCAGTCCTAAGGCCTTTAGGTGGTACAGAGGAAGTTAGGTGTTAGGGTAGCAGTGGTGCTCCCCAGGAACATGAGGAGGACAGCCCTGAGGGGCAGCCTGCATGGGTGTCAGAGCTGGAGCAGGGTGGGGGGGGCGCCTACATGTTGGGGCAGCCTTATTGGGCATGGGGGTCAAAGCAGGATGGGGAAGGTTAAGCAGATTAAGGTTAATGGAAACGAGGTTTCTCTTTGTTAGAGAAGGGAGTTACAAATAGAGAAAGAGAAAACTAAAGTGAACCCTATGGTATTGGATAGGAAGTGTGAAATCATGGTCCTCCCACTTTCCCTCCCCCCCCTTTTTTTTAAAGATTTATTTATTTATTTGAGAGAGAGGGCACATGAGAGGGGGGAGGGTCAGAGGGAGAAGCATACTCCCTGCTGAGCAGGGAGCCCAATGCAGGACTCGATCCTGGGACTCCAGGATCATGACCTGAGCCAAAGGCAGTCGCTTAACCAACTGAGCCACCCAGGCGCCCCATCCCCCTCTCTCTTTTTCTCTTCCTTTCTGGCTCTCTCTCTGTCTTTCTCTCACATGCACATACTTAAATACATACATATATGGATAAGTAAATGTAGAAATAGAAATGAAAGTGTGTGTGTGTGTATGTGTATGTATATATAATACTTGCATACATTTCAGATCAGTCCACTGAAAGGACCTGCCTTGGAATAGTGATACCTTAATAGTAATGAGCAAACCTATTGCCCAGATTATAGCTTCTAAATATCATTTTACCCTGGGGCGCCTGGGTGGCTCAGTTGTTAAGCGTCTGCCTTCAGCTCAGGTCATGATCCCAGGATCCTGGGATCGAGCCCCACATCAGGCTCCCTGCTCAGCGGGAAGACTGCTTCTCCCTCTCTCCCTCCCCCTGCTTGTGTTCCCTCTCTCGCTGGTCTCTCTCTGTCAAATAAATAAATAAAATCTTTAAATAAATAAATATCATTTTACCCTAAAAGAAACCAGTACTCCTTGAAGAGATGACTGTCTCCAGCTTGGAACAGGGAAAATACAAGATAAACCTAGAATATTATATTTTCTGAGACATCAGGAAATTAAAGAAGTGTTCAGAGAATGATGGAGAAATGTCACAGGCCAAATTGGGGATAATTTGGATCAGCAAAAGAAGATAATCACAGGGGAGGATCAAGATGGTGGAGTAGGAGAATCCTGAGTGCACTTCCTCCCAGGGACACACTGAAGCTACAATCACATATAAAGCACCTCTCTCTGAGAATGACCTGAGACTAACAAAACAGCTCTTTTCTAGCTAAAGATAAAAAGTCACATTGAGACAGGAAGGGCAGAGGTGAAGACTGGCCAAGACCCTTACTCCCAGTGCAGTGACCCACAAGCAGGAGGAATATCATAGGTGTGGAGGTCCTCCCTGAGGAGCAAAGGGTTCAAACCCTATATTGGGCACCCTTCCCTGGGAACCTGTACCAGGAAGATGAGCCCCATGACATATGACTTTCAAAACCACTGAGACTTAATTCTGGAAGAGCTGGAAGGCTATGAGAAACCAAGACTGCACTTTTAAAGGGCCCGTACACAGACTCACTCACTCTGAGACCGAGCACAGAGGCAGCAGTTTGAAAAGCACCTGGGCCATATGTGAAGGAGATTTATTGACTGATTTAAGAATGTGTGCTGGAGGGGTAGGGCTATGTAGGAACTTTCTCTGGGAATGGAAGTGTTAATGGATGCCAGGTCTGACACTCTGTCTTGCTGGCACCAATTACCCTGCGCTGGTTTTCCTCTGTGAACCAGCCCTGTGCAACCTGCCCACCTTGGCAGACACCCCTCCAAAATGGCTCCCACCCCACTGTACTGGCAGGTGACTTTGGCCTGGACCAGTGCTCCCCAACCCCAAGTGGCTCCAACCCCACCACACCCTGTAGGCAACCTCAGCCAAGACTGCCTCCCCACCATCAACTCCTGCCTTGCAGGGGCAGCCCCACCACCAGTATACCCAGAACAGTCATAGCCGGCCCTCACAGCCAGCAGATTAGATGATATAGAAGAATGGATCAGTGATCTAGAAGACCGGGTGGTGGAAATTACTCAAATGAAACAGGAAAATGATAGGAAAAGAAAAATGAATTTTTAAAATAAGAATAAGGGCTCTTTGGGACAACATCAGGCATACTAACATAGGCACTATGGGAGTCCAGAAGAAGTAGACAAAGGGGCAGAAATTTTACTTGAATAAATAATGGCTGAAAACTTCCTAACCTTGGGAAGGAAATAGACATCCAGGTCCAGGAGGCACAGAAAGTTCTAAACAAGATGAACCCAAAGAGGTCCATAGCAAGCCACATAATTAAAATGGCAAAAAAATAACAATAAAATCTTGAAAGCAGCAAGAGAAAAGCAACTAATTATATAGAAGGAGAACCCCACAAGTCTGTGAGCTGATTTTTCAGCTGAAACTTTGCAGACCAGAAGAGAGTGGCATGATATATTTAAAGTGATGAAAAAAAAAAAAAAACTACAATCAAGAATACTCTTCCCAGGGGCGCCTGGGTGGCTCAGTTAAGTGGCTGCCTTCAGCTCGGGTCATGATCCCAGGGTCCTGGGATCGAGCCCCGGATCGGGCTCCCTGCTCATCAGAGAGCCTGCTTCTCCCTTTCCCTCTGCCTGCCACTCTGCCTACTTGTGCTCTCTCTCTCTCTCTCTGTCAAATAAATAAATAAAATCTTAAAAAAGAATACTCTTCCCAGTGAGGTTATCATTCAGAATTAAAGGAGAGAGAGGTTTCCCAGAAAACAAAAACCAAAGGAGTTTATCACTATAAGCCAGGCCTTACAAGAAATGTTAAAGGGACTTCTTTAAGTTGAAAAGCAAGGGCATTAATTAGTAACAAGAAAATACATAAAAATACAAATCTCACTAGTAAAGGTAAATACATAGTGAAGATAGTGGATTAATCAATAAACAAAAGTAGTAAAATCAATTATACCTATGATAGTTAAGAAGTATGCAAAATAAAGAGATGTAAAAATATTGAGTAAAAAACATGAGGGGGAGTAAAAATATGCTACTTTTAGAATATGTTCAATCGTAAATGACCATCAATTTTTTTTTAAAGATTTTATTTGAGAGAGTGAGACAGAGCATGGGGGGGGGCGGGCAGGAGGAGGCAGAGGGAGAGGTAGAAGCAGACTCCCCACTGAGCTGGGAGCCTGACGTTGGGCTCAATCCCAGGACCCTGAGATCATGGCCTGAGCTGAAGGCAGACACTTAACCCGACTGAGCCCCCTAGGTGCCCCTAGTGACCATCAATTTAAAATAGACTGCTATAGGGCGCCTGGGTGGCTCAGTTGGTTAAGCGACTGCCTTCGGCTCAGGTCATGATCCTGGAGTCCCTGGATCAAGTCCCACATCGGGCTCCCTGCTCAGCAGGGGGTCTGCTTCTCCCTCTGCCCTCTTCCCTCTCGTGCTCTCTGTCTCTCATTCTCTCTCTCTCAAATAAATAAAATCTTTAAAAAAAAAAAATAGACTGCTATATACATAGGGTGTTATAAACCTCATGGTAACCACAACTCAAAAACCTATAGTAGATACACAAATAATAAAGAGAAAGGAACCCAAATATGCAGTGAAAGTCATCATATCACAAGGGAAGAGAGCAAGAGAAGAGGAAAGGAATGAGAACTATAACACAACCAGAGAACAATGAACAAAATGGCAATAAGTACATACCTATCAGTAATTACTTTAAATGTAAATGGACTAATGCTTCAATCAAAAGACAGAAGGTGAATGGATTAAAAAAACTAAAACTAAACAAGACCCATCAATATGCTGCCTATAATGATTCACGTCAGACCAAAGGACAAAAAGACACATACAGACTGAAAGTGAAGGGATGGAAAGATCTTCTCTGCAACTGGAAATTAAAAAAGAAAAGCCAGAGTAGTAGTATTTCTATTGGACAAAATAGACCTTTTTTTTATTTGAAAATTTTTTTTTTTTAATTTGTATTTTTTGAGAGAGGCTTGGATTGCTATGTACTGCTATCTTAGGACTGCCTTTGCAGTATCCCATAGATTTTGAACCAATGTATTTTCATTCTCATTAGTTTGCATGAATTGTTTAAGTTCCTCTTTAATTTCCTGGTTGACCCATTCATTCTTTAGCAGAATGCTCTTTAGCCTCCAAGTGTTCGAGTTCCTTCTAAATTTCTTCTTGTGATTAAATTGAGTTCAAGTTTGAAAGCATTGTAGTCTGAAAATTGCAGGGAATAATCTCAGTCTTTTGGTATCGGTCTAGACCTGATTTGTGATTCAGTATGTGATCTATTCTGGAGAAAGTTCCATGTGCACTGAGAAGAATGAGTATTTTGTTGATTTAAGATGGAATGTTCTGTGTGTATATATGTATATAGATATATACATATACACACACACACACACACCAGCGACGTCCATCTGGTCCAGTGTGTCATTCAAAGCCCTTGTTTCTTTGTTGATCTTCTGCTTAGATGATCTCCATTGCTGTGAGTGGGGTATTGAAGTCCCCTGCTATTAATGTATTATTATCAATGTATTTCTTTATTTTGGTTATTAATTGTTTTATATAATTGGCTGCTCCCACGTTGACATATTTATAGTTGTTAGATAGACCCTTTAAGTATGATATAGTGTCCCTCTACATCTCTTACAATAGTCTTTGGTTTAAAATCTAATTTGTTTGATATAAGGATTGTTACCCCAGCTTTCTTTTGGGGTCCATTAGCATGGTAAATGTTTCTCCAACCCCTCACTTTCAGTCTGGAGGTGTCTTTAGGTCTAAAATGAGTCTCTTGTAGACAGCATATGGATGGTTCTTGCTTTTTTATCCAATCTGATACCCTGTGTCTTTTGGTTGGAGCATTTAGCCCATTTACATTCAGAGTAACATTGAAAGATACGAATTTAGTGCCATTGTATTGCCTGTAAAGTCCCTGTTTCTGTAGATTGTCTCTGTTACCTTCTGGTCTGTGTTACTCTTCGGGTCTCTCTTTGCATACAGAATCCCCCTTAATATTCTTGCAGGGC
The DNA here is from genome assembly GCF_002201575.2 of Neomonachus schauinslandi. Taxonomy (NCBI): domain Eukaryota; kingdom Metazoa; phylum Chordata; class Mammalia; order Carnivora; family Phocidae; genus Neomonachus; species Neomonachus schauinslandi. The sequence goes on along the minus strand of NC_058406.1, from coordinate 106,330,519 downwards.
TGGCTTGGTGGTCACATATTCTTCACTTTCTGTCTGTCCTGGATATTCTCTCTCTTTCAGTTCTGAATGACAGCCTTGCTGGATAAAGTATTCTTGGCTGCATGTTCTTCTCATTGAGTACCCTGAATATATCTTGTCAGCCCTTTCTGGCTTGCCGGGTTTCTGTGGATAGGTCTGATGTTATTCTTATGTTCCTCCCTCTGTAGGTAAGGAACCTCCTCTTCCTAGCTGTGCTCTCAGTATAGCTTCTTTTTCTCGATGATTTGCAAGCTTCACTATTATATTTCAGGGTGTTGATCTATTTTGTTATTTTATGAGGGGTCCTCTCTGCCTCTTGGACATGAATGCTTGTTTCCTTCCCCAGTTTAGGGAAGTTCTCAGCCATGATTTGCTCAAATGTACCTTCCAGCCCTCTCTCTCTCCACGCCCTTTTAATCCCAATAATTCTAACATTGGTTTGTTTCAAGGAATCATTAAATTCTCAAAGGCTTTCTTCATGGGCTGTTAGTTGTCTTTCTCTCTTTTCCTCAGCTCCTTCCTTTCCATCAGCCTGTCCTCTAGATCACTTATTCTCTCCTCTGCTTTATTGACCCTAGCTGTTAGAGCATCTCATTCATAGCATTTTTAAGTTCCACCTGATTAGTTCTCATTTCTGCCCTTAGAGATTCTGTATTGTCATTTATGCTTTTCTTTCAAGCCTAGCTATTTTTTTAAAGATTTTATTTATTCATTTGAGACAGAGCGATACAGAGAGAGAGAGAGCATGAGCAGGGGGAGAGGCAGAAGCAGGCTCCCTGCTGAGCCAGGAGCCCAATGTGGGGCTTGATCCCAGGACCCTGGGATAATGACCTGAGCCGAAGGCAGACGCTTAATCATCTGAGCTACCCAGGGGCCCCTCAAGCCTAGCTATTAAGTTTATAATTGCTATCATGAATTCTATCTCTGACATCTTACTTATATCCATATTGATTAGCTCTGTGGCAAATAACATTGCCTCTGGTTCTTTCCTTTGTTGTGAATTCCTTCTAGTCATTCTGTCCAGGGAAGGATGAGTGAGCGAATGAACAGAGTCCAAAATGTCAACCATGACCCAAGCAAAATGCACCCTGGAAAAAAATCCAAAGTGGTCGGATGCCACCACAGAAAAACAAACAAAGCCAAAATGAAACTAAACAATAAAAAAGGGTGGGGAAGAGAGACTCTAATCTCACAGTGTGGACAAAGCAGGGTGATTCACTTGTTCCTGATTGAATTTTGGTCTGTGTGTTAGAAGACACTACATCCCAAAATTGCAAAGAAAGCAAAACTTTATATATTTATATATTCAATAAAATTGAGTAGAGTGAAAAAAGGACTGGAATGAAGCATGTGAAAAAATAGAAGTTAAAAAGTGACTTAAAATGTAAGTGGGTAAAATAAGAATTTAGTTGAAAAAGCAAAAAGGTAAAAAAAAAAAAGAAAAGAAATGGAAAATTTTAGACTGAAGGATAAATGAGTTGTGAAGAAACACCTGGAGCTCAATTTACTATTTTTTGCTGGTGCTAGAGTTTTACAGTCTTGTGGGATCCATAAGCTTGTCATTCACCTGTACCTCCAGTCTATCTTCTTGTGGAGGGGTGTGCTGTGTTGCTTCTCAGGTATCTTTGCCTAGGCAGAGTTGGTTCAATGTAAGCTGGTCGTCTGTGTGGCTTCTGTTCCCTGGAAGTTTTCCACGCCTCTTCAGAGGGTCAGAGCAAAAATGGCCATGCCCACATCTCCAGCCCAGAGCCGCAAGATTGCGGTCCCCCCTCTTCAGTAAACCGTCCTGGTCAAACTGTCTCCACTTCTGTGTGCGCCAGACTCTGCAGACTCCCATGGCTTGTGCCCACTGCAACTCTCCAGGGAGGTGGGGAGTTCAAGGGACCCTGGAGTGTCTCTGCGCTTTGTGTCTTTGCAACTGCAAGTGGTTTGGGCTCACGCGCGCACCCTTCTGCGCTGCTCTCAGGTCACGGTTGGGTGCTGCCCTACTGCCCTGTCCAGCGCCACCACCAGAGAGCTGCTGCCCAGTTGTGGGCACAGCCGTTTCATCCCTATCGGGATGGTAAACGGCCTGCACCTTCTAGTCCTTTTCAGGGTGCTCAAAGAGCCGTCTCCCTACTGGCCTTGCTTACAGTTTATGTCCACTGGAGATGAGAGTCCCTTCTGGGCCCGCTGACCATAACCAGTTTCCCCACTCCACTTCCTGGGCTCTCTGTCGGTTCAGGCACCCCAGTTCTTTCTGTGTCTCCTGGGATCTGGAAACTACAGTGACCCTGAGCCCCTTTTAGAAAGGGACGTCTTTCACTGGAGCAGATTTCTAAGGGTCCCGATTTTGTGCTCTGGTGTTCTATCACTTTCCAGGAGCCAACTTATGGAGGCTCCCTCCCCCTCCATTTATCTTCCAGTAGCTCCCTGCAGATTCACAACTCTGCACCTCTTACCTTGCAAAAAGCAGTTGTTTTTCTTTTCTTTTCCTTTTTTTTTTTAAGATTTTATTTATTTTTTTGACAGAGAGATAGCACAAGTAGGCAGAGAGGCAGGCAGAGGGAGAGGGAGAAGCAGACTCCACCGAGCAGGGAGCCTGACGTGGGGCTCGATCCCAGGACCCTGGGATCATGACCTGAGCTGAAGGCAGCCGCTTAACCAACTGAGCCACCCAGGTGCCCCAGCAGTTGTTTTTCTGCTTCTTGAGTTCCAGATATATTTTCTTACATCTCAGGCTGAATTTGTGGGTGTTTAGAATGGTTTGATAGATACCCAGCTAAATTCGAGGGACCAGATGAAACAAGGTCCCCTACTCTCCCGCCATCTTAAGAATGCCCATTTTTTCTTTTTTTTTTTTTTTAAGATTTTATTTATTTGCGAGAGAGAGAATGAGAGAGAGCATGAGAGGGAAGAGGGTCAGAGGGAGAAGCAGACTCCCTGCTCTGCGGGGAGCCTGCTTCTCCCTCTCCCACTCCCCCTGCTTGTGTTCCCTCTCTCGCTGTGTCTCTCTCTGTCAAATAAATAAAATCTTTAAAAACAAACAAACAAACAAAAAAACAAAATTATTAAACTTGTCTCATTTACCAAAGATGTGCCTTAATTATGCAATATGGTTTCCTAAAATGTTTCTGAATTAGTTTTTCTAAGATTTTTTTTTTTTAAGTATGGCACATTTAAAGCCTTATAGTGAATGCTGAAAGCATTTTCACAGAATTACAGGAATATTCATTTTACATTTTACTTTATAAGGCACAACAGAGCTCTTTAAAGAGACTTTATAATCTAATCTATTAATACCCTCCAAATATAGGAGAACATTATGCACGTAGGGAGAAGTAAAGGCCTTTGTCAATTCAGGCACATATATACGCCAGCAGATGCAGAGCATATTGCTTTAGTTCTGCAATTTGAGTCATAGCTCAAGAGACTCAAGAGTGAGACAAGAGACTCAAGAGTGAGACAAAACACTGACCAGTCCAGATATCAAAGAGCTGTTTTTCCCAGTGTGTGAAATTCTGAACTAATTTGAGCTCAAAGAAAAAATACCAAAAAACCCAAAACAAACAAAAATCCAGATCCTCTCTTTATCTCTGGACCATCAGCTAGTGGATCTCTAACATCCGTACACAAAAGGTCACAAAGTGGTAAGCAGAGAAATTCTTAGTTATTGCTCCCACCCATGGAGACTAGCTTATTGGGCATAAGCAAACCAAAAGCACAAAATTATAGAGAGGAGAACTAGACAAAGAGAAAGCAGAGGTAAGGTTCTGTTATCATTTGGGATTCACTCCGGGAGCCAAGAAAAGACATGCTGGGATTAAACCATCCCTGAGGTGTCTTCCAGCAAAGCAGCTTACCTGGCTCTGTCAGCCAATCCACTGGACATCTCCAGAACTAGTGAAAAATAACTTTATAGTTTTAAAACTGTAACTCTACATTGGTATAAAGTGCACGTGTCAAAGATTTTATTTAACTCAGTAGTAATAAAGGAACTAATAAAATGTTAAACTGGCTTCTGCAACCTGAATCTAATCATGAGAAAACATTAGACAAATCAAATAGAGGGACAGTATATAAAATTCCTGGCATATAATTTTTTAAGTGTTCAAATCATGAAATTCAAGGGAAGACTGAAGAACTGTTTCAGTTTAAAGGATACTAAAAAGACAGGACAACTAAATATGACATGGTTCTGAACTAAAGACGTTATTAGGATCGATGCTGGAACATGAATGGAGCTGAGGATTAATTGTGGGTCATGTCTCAAGACAAGTATCCAGATTTGGATAGTTGATGTGGCTGTCACATAGGAGAATGTCCTTGCAGGACTGAAATATTCAGGGATGGTGGGGCATCAGGTTGGTAATTTACTCTTAAGTGGTTCAGGAAGGAAGTTTTGTACCATACTTTAAAATTTTCTCTAAGTTTATGATCATTTCAAAAAAAATTTATAAGGAGATATTTTACAGCTCCTCATTGCTTCTCATTGAGTTTTCACCATAATAGTTTTAGTGTCCCTTGATGATTATTCCTAATATTCATTAATGCTGTGATCGTTGCAAAATAGTAATTTTCCAACTCCATCATTCCCGTATACTAGTTGGCATTTTACTATAAGCAGTAACTTTCTTTTCTCACCTATTTTTATTAGTAGGGACTTGTGGATCCTTACTTTTCCAATGACTCCAATCTTTTATTATTATTAATTTTGAAGCTCAGATTGTTTCAATTTGGCTTTCATATAAAGAATGGGGGCTGGCTGCATTTCTTCAAGCAGCTCCTTACTTCTGGAACCACAAAGTGATTCAGGTTCCTCTTATAAATACAGGTCTGCCCAGTCTCTGGAGTTAGCCACTTCTCCAAGGAACCATGTTCCTTTTAGTAGACAATGATATTTAAACCAGGACAACCACTATAATTTCCTTTTGTTGTCAAAACATTTTAACCATAATTAAAATTAGGATTTTAATGCTTCTATTTGGCAATATTGTGTGTTCCCTAGTATTCATCAAAAAACTGAATGAATGCTATTTAAAATTGATTTTTGTTTACTGTTGATAGATGAGACCAAGAACAATTGGGAAGTGTCAGCACTTTCTCAAGCTGCCCAGAAAGGATTTAATAAAGTTTTATTAAAGCATCTGAAAAAGACAAAGACCATTTCATCAGTAAGAAATCCCTTATATTTTCTTTACCTTAAACAATGCAGAGATTAGATTCTAATGCTTATGAAAAGTAAAAATCTTCATTTAAAATGTTAATTCTTATATATAAATTGCAGTATAGAAATAATTTCAATATGTTTTTAGCTGTAAGAATGTAAGAAATATTAACTCTTTGGTTTATTGTCTTGATCTTGTTTTCCTGTTTTCTTCACCTTCAGATGTATTTAGTGGATAATAAAAAGTAGTATGTTTCATATTCAATAAGCAATCAGAATATTGATATGGGTATGTAAGAGTGAATCATTTACATATTAGATCTTAAAATATATCATTTTATCAAATTTAATTCATGCCAGTTTTTGTGTTTTTTGGTGATAATTTCTTAAGATCAGGTTTTTGGGATGTGGCGTATAATGTAATAGGAAAAAAAGAATAAAGAGAGAAAACAGTATAGAGAAAATATGTATTTTAGGTATGAAGTGAAAATTAAAATTTGAAAAACTTCTTATGTTTAGAACTGATAACGCAAGCTCCAGGGTAAATTCTTTCTACCTCATTATCTTTGACAGCTTTTGATTGAGAGACTGCATACAACTGGAAATGTCTGTCTAAAATATTTAAATTATTTTATCACATATAAATAAGGCAAGTTAAAATTACTTGAGAATACCTCGAGTTTTGCAAATAAAATTTCTTTACAGATACATAATCCCATATTCTCTAGGAGAGTGGTTCTTGAAGTGAGGACCCCTGTGGGTTCCAGGGTACAAGGCCAAAACTATTTTTACTCAGTGACATTTGCACTGTGGTGTAATGGTGGGTAACACTGTTGGTTCCTTAGCACTTTATTAAATCTTGACCCTTGAAGGCATGTCTTTTTAATGTGCTGTGTGATGAAACAGGAAGTATGCATAAAACAGTCTACCGCATAGTGCAGTGTAACAGTTCTCTTCAGGAAAAGCACTTTTGTGATGCTTTGAGCTGTGAGCTCAAGTGGCAACTTATTTCATGAACACCATTTTTACTTGAAAGAACAACTGACAAGACAAACTAGCTATTCAGTATTTGGCAGAGATTTTATCTAAAAAAAATAGAGTGAGCCTGTCACTTCAAAGAAAACATTTGAGATTATTTGTTGCCAATGATAAAATTCAAGCTTTTTAAACAAAAATTAAATTTTGGAAAACTTGAAACCATCACCATGAGCTTGACAGCTTCTCAGTACTTAAAGATTTTTCTGAAGAGATTGGTGATATTAACAAATGTGATTTTTTTTTCCATATGTAATGAAATGTGTCAACATTTGGAAGATCTGCATAACCGAGTAAACCAATATTTTGAGATGACCAGTACATTATGCTACCAAATCATGCATGGGTAAAAAAAATCCGCTCAAAGTGCAAGATAGACCAATGGATTTTAATGTAACAGACCTCACCACTTGTTCAGTTTTAGAGTAGTGTCAAAGAATAACCACAGTTATCTAGAAAGATTATTAAAATACACCCCCCTCTTCCAAGCGTGGCCCAAACAACGTATCACCATAGTTGTTTTCTAGTGAGCCAGACAAAGAGATGCACAAATGTGAAAGTGTCACTTTCCTGAGGTTTTTAAATTTTATTTGGAAAATACAGTTACTTTTCCTAAAACTATGTCATTTGTTAACGTGTAATGGGTTTCATATTTTTAAATAAAATAATAACAATGTCAAGGTTTTAATCTCTAGTATGATAAATATTGATAAATATGACCCACTTTAAAAGTTCTTTGGGGATCCTCAGTATTTTTTAAGGGTATAAAGGGTCCTGCCAAAACTTTGGAGCTGCTGGCCTTGGAAATGGATATCTGACTGCAAAACTGGAAAACATGTGACTTCTTTCCATGAATTTGCAATAATATTAACAGCAGTACTATGTAGATATAATGAGCCATTAAGAGACATTAATAACAGAGAGGGTCGTAAAATAGTTTATTTTTTCCTCTCATAATTCTCTTAATTTTTAACTCTGTTATCATCACATGTATATCATTGTTCAAATTTGCAGAATGAAGCACTGTCCTTAGAAGAAATAAGGATTAGAGTAGTACAAATGCTTGGCTTTCTAGGAGGACAAATAAACAAAAATCTCCTAACAGGTAAACTTTGCTTTAAAATAAATTTACCTCTGTAGATGTATTTGTACTTTAATTTGGATGTGTAAAGATCATGGTATATTCTGGTATTTGCTCCTATATGTGATTTATATATTTTCAAATAAGATTACAAAGAACAGTATTTTGCCTAATGAAATGCTTTGACTATACCCATGCAATCTGGATAATTCACTACTAGTTGGGAAAATGTTCTAGCCTGATTTGTTAAGTACATTTTCCATTTTGAAACAGAATCTAGTTTGACATTTTTTTAAAAATATTAAACATTGTGTCAGGAATTCAAAGTTAATCTTTTTTAAATCCGATATTCTTACACTAATCAAAAACTAATGATGTAATGTATGGTGATTAACATTACATAAAAAAAAAATACGATATTCTTAGTATTTGGATATTTCTAGAGTGTTTTTGACTGGAATCAATATTTTAGATTAGTAAAAATTCATCTGTATTTTTAGTTTTGAAATTTCATATTAAGTATACTAGTGACTTTTGGTTATTTAGGAAGTTAGAACCTATACTGGGAAAGTAAGTTTTACAAAGGGGAGATTTTTAATAAAAATATTGTTCTTTTATCATTTTTCCATATAACACCTAAAATAATTCTTACTGAAAATGGAAATTAAACATTCTAGACTGTTAAATTTGTTTAAAAATAATTTTACTTTTTTTTTTTTTAAAAGATTTTATTTATTTATTTGACAGACAGTGAGAGAGGGAACACAAGCAGGGGGAGTGGGAGAGGGAGAAGCAGGCTTCCCACTGAGCAGGGAGCCCGATGTGGGACTCAATCCCAGGACCCTGGGACCATGACCCTAGCCGAAGGCAGACACTTAACGACTGAGCCACCCAGGCACCCCAAAAAATAATTTTACTTTAAATTGAAGTTAGAAATAGTTTGTCAGTGGTTTCTGATGTTGTAATTACATGTCTGAAGTAAAACAAAACAGAAAAGGAAAGATGAATAACATACTTAACACACTCTTCTTTCACTAATGAATTGTAGAGCAATTGCTATTAGAAAGATTTTGAATGAAAACATGCTCTTCCTGATTTTTTTTAACAGTTGCATCCTCAGATGAAATGATGAAGAAATGTGTGGCATGGGACAGAGAAAAAAGACTCAGTTTTGCAGTACCATTTATAGAAATGAAACCTGTCATTTATCTGGATGTGTTCTTGCCTCGGGTCACAGAATTAGCTCTTTCAGCTAGCGACAGACAAACTAAAGTACTTTTTTCATTACACATTATTTAGAATCTCTGCTTTTTAAAACCTGAATTCCAATATCATTAATTTTATATATTTTCCATAATATGGTAATTAGACAATGATTCAGTTATCAGAAGTAGTTGTCACTGATAAAAAGGAAATATCTAATAGATAATAACCTGGCAAAACATTAATACACCAAGACTGTTCATAATAGAAAATACAGTACAAAGGGCATTTAAAAGTGATTTCCAGTCTGTGCACCGTTATCTCCTTAACCTGGGAGATTAGAAACACATAATCTCAAGTTTTTATGAAATTCATTTGTAAATTTCTGAAGTATTTTAAAAGTATATTTACTAAAAGTGATGGTTGAAAATGTGTTAACAATCGAAGCAAAGTTCTGTAGTAATGGCCACAGTGAAATATATTTCTATGAATGTACTAGTCCCAATTTGTCTAAATCTTTTAAGTTTCAATTCTTACCTCTTGGATACAGACTAAAGTGCCCAGAGCGTTAATTTTACACAAGAAGTGCTACTTCCAGTTAAGTATAATTATATAAATTTATATATTTTACATCTGCTGTAAAAAGTTTCTTTTTAAAGGGCTAAATAGAGTTAACATTTCAAAATATTCTTCCCTTGTAAACCTGGAAACTTAAACTCAGTTGAACTCCTGGCTTATTTTAGGTTGCGGCTTGTGAGCTTTTACACAGCATGGTTATGTTTATGTTGGGAAAAGCCACTCAAATGCCTGAAGGTGATCAAGGTTTCCCACCCATGTACCAGCTCTACAAGCGAACTTTTCCTGTGCTACTTCAACTTGCATGTGATGTAGATCAGGTAAGTGAATGATTTTGAATCTGACACAGTTGCAAAATTGGGTCTAGTTCAGTGACCGTCAGAGCTTGCTGCAGGTTGGAATGCCCTGGGGATCTTAAATACTGCTACTTGGCTGCTGCCCCTTCTGACTGATTTAATTCCTCAGGGATTTGACCTTAGGGATTGGGACTTTTAAAAGCTCTCCTGGTGATTTTTAATGTGCCACAATTTGGGAATGAATCACTGAACAGTTACTGATAGGGTAGGCATCTAAAGCTGAGTTGGCAGTCTCCCCTCATGTAGGGACTTACAGTCTCAAGGAGTGAAGGAGAGATAAGTAACCATGTACAAGATTGCAAATGTTGACAAATGGCCTCTGCCTGATGAATTTGTGGTAAATTCTCCATTGCTGCAATGAAGGAGAAAAAGCTAGAATTCTCAGTTCAGTTGATGAAGCTAGTATATCTCTGATACTAGGGTGCACACATAAAAAAGGAAACTAAGGGGCGCCTGGGTGGCTCAGTTGGTTGGGCGACTGCCTTCGGCTCAGGTCATGATCTTGGAGTCCCGGGATCGAGTCCCGCATCGGGCTCCCTGCTCAGCGGGGGGTCTGCTTCGTCCTCTGACCCTATCCCCTCTCCTGTGTTCTCTCTCTCTCGTTCTCTCTCTCTCAAATAAATAAATAAAATCTTTAAAAAGAAAAAAAAAAAGGAAACTAAATGAAAAACTCATTTGAGGGGCGCCTGGGTGGCTCAGTCATTAAGCGTCTGCCTTCGGCTCAGGTCATGATCCCAGGGTCCTGGGATGGAGCCCCACATTGGGCTCCTTGCTCCACAGGGAGACTGCTTCTCCCTCTGCCTGCCACTCCCCCTGCTTGTGCGCGCTCTCTCTTTCTGATAAACAAAATCTTAAAAAAAAAAAAACAAAAACCTCATTTGAAAATATAGATGGAACATTCTTCACCATATATAAATGAATACAATCCAGCAAAGTATTAAGATGTGCTGTGAATAAATAGGATTTTTGTTTAAAACTGGAAATTCACCACAGAATCAGATTTCAGAAGCAGTGATTGTCACCATAGAAGCCTAAAAGGTATTTGTCCTGCTAAACTAGGAAGAGTTTAATGTTATCTTTAATACGATAAAGAATGTCTCCCTGAAGACTAGAGCCAAATCATCCCCAGGCATGAAGCACTAATGCCTTGTGCTTGGGCCAGGACAGAAGCCCAAGGTGAGGCAGTGAGTTGGCCTGTTGAGGGGCACCTCCAGCACCTAACCAGAGCAGTTCCTGTAGTATGGAGTGGTTGTTTAGTATTACTTCACGTGCACTTAATTAATTATTTGAAGTGGTTAGTATTTGAGCCTCTCACCAGGCTGAGTTCCTTGAGGACAAGGACAGTAGAAAGGAAGAAGAGATTATTATTTTGATTATAATTTTTTTTATTAAACCTGGAAAGCCCAAAAATACCAACTGCTAAACTCGAGGAGTTAGTAAAGGAAGAAGCTGATGAATTACAAAATTCTCATATATGAGTATTCTCATAAATACATACATATATATTTTTTTTCTTTTAGAGAACTGGGGGGGGAGGGGCAGAGGGAGAGAAAGAGAGAGAATCTTAAACAGGCTCCACCCTCAGCGTGGAGCCTGACACTGGGCTTGATGTCATAACACTGAGATCATGACCTGCGCCTACATCAAAAGTCAGACACTCGACTGACTGAGCCACCCAGGCGTCCCAGCATTCTTATATATCTTTAATATTAGTATTGACCACTTGGAAAATATGTAAATATGTTTACAGCATCTCATTAATAGCAGCATCAAATATATATAATGTCTGTAAATAAATTTTAATATGCCAGGTGATGTATATTTTATGAATATAAAATGAGCATGCTCTGTACTTGAGATAGAAGAATCAATATTGTGGGGCACCTGGGTGGCTCAGTTAGTTGAGCATCTGCCTTCGGCTCAGGTCATGATCTCAGGGTCCTGGGATTGAGCCCTGCATTGGGCTCCCTGCTCAGCAGGGAGCCTGCTTCTCCCTCTCCCTGTGCCCCTCCCCTTGCTTGTGCCCCCCCCCCTCTCTCTCTTTCTCAAATAAATGAATGGAATCTTTTTTAAAAAAAAAAGAATTAATATTGAAAAAATGCCGGCTCTTCCCTAATCAGTCATTAAGTTTGGTATCATTCCAGCAGAAAGCCCAGAATTAATTTCATTTTAACCCAAAAAGTAATCTGAAAGAATAAGTGCTTGAGCCTAACCAAGAAAAATTTTGAAAGAGTAGAGTACTAAAGGAAGTCTTGCCTTAGCAGATGTTAAAATGAAATCATGTTAATTATAATAGCATTGAACTAGGCACAGATAGATTGGTGGGAGGATCTTATAGCTGCCAAGTGGACTCGTGTATACATAAAAATTGTATATATGGTAGAAGAGGCTTTCTAAGTTAGAAATGGATCATTTAGTAAATCATATTAGGCCAGTTGGCTAACATGAAAAATTAATTTCAAATTAAGAGAAGGAAAAACAAACTATATTACAGAAAAATGTAATGAGCTATAACATGTCTGTGTGTATCTTTGGATCAGAATGGTCTTTTTCATTGATAAAATATGTTACTTAATATAGAAACACATGAAGCTAAAAGTGAATCTCCATCTCATCACCCCTTTCCCACTCTTATTCCCCTTGGAAAAGCCACTTTCTCCTCTGCTGAAAGGTTGGTGAATATATGCCCAGATCTTTGTAAAAACATGTTTTCACAAACATGCATATTCAAAAACTTTTATGTACAAAATGTGATTTCTGCTACTTGGATGGACTTTGTTATCATTACATTATAGGCATCCTTCCACGTCTTTCCCTAAAGTCTGCATAGAAAGGGAGATTTTCCTACAAAATATAGAAGCAGATATATGGAAGAAAAATATTAACGTCTTGACAGTTTTGACTTTATAAATGCTTAAAAATACTGAATGGCACAAAAAACACAATTTTTCTATGTACATAACGTAGGGAAATTTTTTTGCAACACTCTAGTGAGGATAAAAGAGCCTTAAATGGGCAAGTGGATAAAGAACACAAATAGAGGGGCGCCTGGGTGGCTCAGTCGTTAGGCATCTGCCTTCGGCTCAGGTCATGATCCCAGGGTCCTGGGATCGAGCCCTGCATCGGGCTCCCTGCTCCGCGGGAAGCCTGCTTCTCCCTCTCCCACTCCCCCTGCTTGTGTTCCTGCTCTCGCTATCTCTCTCTCTGTCAAATAAATAAAATATTAAAAAAAAAAAAACCACAAATAGACAGTTGATAAATGAAGAGATATATATAGCCAATGAAAGATACTTTTAAATATTTCATCTTTTTAGTAAACAAGGAAATTCAAATTAAAATGATATTGTTTACATCTATTGTCAAATATTTTATCTTATTATTATTTTTTTAAAGATTTTATTTATTTATTTGAGAGAGAGAGAGAGCACAGGCACAGGGACCAGCAGAAGGAGAGGGAGAAGCAGCCTCCCCAGCTCTGAACAGAGAGCCCAATGTGGGGCTGGATCCCAAGACCCTAGGATCATGACCTGAGCTGAAGGCAGATGCTTAACCGGCTGAGCCACACAGGCCGCCCCTATTGTCAAATACTTTAAAAAATTGACAGTGTTTAGTGTTGGCAAGCATGTAGGGAAAGGACCTTGAGAGTTGTGGCTGGTGGGAATGTGAATGGACCCAGGCTATAGGTGGGCAGAGCAAAAGGCTGGGTGACCTGCACCCTGGACCAATACTTTGATTACTACAGATATGCTCAGAACAGTGTATGTGACTTTTCAGTGATTTCTTCCTAATAGTCAAAAATACCTGCATTTCTAATAATAGGATTTGGGCAACTGGATCATGGTATATCTATATATGAGATACGAGGCAGCTAATAAAATATTGATATAGCTTATGTATTTATATGAAAATACTCAAAATTAAGAGGAAAAGTGGTTACAAAAATGTGTATTTATTTTTACATATGCATATATGTATATTTAAATGTGTGTAAATAAAATATTTTGAAAGTTACAGTGATTTTGAATGTTCTCAGTCATTATCTTTGGGATATAGGATTGTAGATATAGTTTTCTACATTTTCTGTAATTTCTATAAGATGTGTATATGTATATATATACATTTGTGTGTATGCATGTGTATTATATGTATATAATTTACTTACTATGGATAAGAGAGTATAATTCTTTTGGGAAAAAAAAGTGATGCTTTAAGACCAAGTTAAACTTCCACACTTAAAGGTAAGAACTTGGGGCGCCTGGGTGGCTCAGTCGGTTGAGCGTCTGCCTTCAGCTCAGGTCATGATCCCAGGGTCCTGGGATCAAGCCCCGCATCGGGCTCCCTGCTCGGCAGGAAGCCTGCTTCTCCCTCTCCCACTCCTCCCCCTGCTTGTGTTCCCTCTCTTGCTGTGTCTCTCTCTGTCAAATAAATAAATAAATAAATAAATAAATAAAATCAATCTTTAAAGGTAAGAACTTTTACTTTGATTAATCCTAAGGTTAGAAAGATACTCTTTTGGGGAAAAATATCCAAGGGCAAGAGGACTGTGTTGTTTAGTCTGAGTCCCAAGACATTTTACATGGTTTTGACATGATATACATACCAAAGTGCTTCATTCTTGAGCTCAGTGTCAGTGGGGAGATAGAACTCCCCTGGATTTCTTGGTATTTCTATAGGAGCCTTAGCCTTCTGAGACACAGAAATGTTTAAGATACAAAGTTTGCCTTCATTTCTGCCATAAACATTTTACTTTTCATATATAATGAGGATTAGATATGTAATCATTTGTGTAGGTAATTGCTATGATCCAAAAGGATAATAAGACCTCTTTTAACTACCCAAGAGATCACATGGTCACACCAGACTAGGCCACCACGTTAAGCTCCCAAGGTTCCGGGAAGATGAGTACTGTCTCCCTGGGTATTATCTTTCAGAGGGGAGGAGTCCAGGCCTGGCAGACATCTGGGATTGTAAAAGCCAGAGACCCACAAGGCTCTCTGCTCCTGGAGAAACTTTATTTACATTCTAGAAGGTTGGAGTGAGAACCCAAGATTTTTTCCATCCCAAGCTCCAAGTAGTAAAGATTTTACTCCTTCTTTTTGGCAGGGTGAGAGAGTTGATTCTTTGTCCTTTATCTCTTCTGTGATATGGGCTTTAAAGTTTGTATACGTAGGGTGTTGATCTGACTTTCATTTTGTCACCACAAGGGTGTGAATCACGCTGTAGGGAACCACATGGTCATTATTTGCCTTTTTTTTGGGAGAGAGAGGGAGAGGGAGAACAGGGTGGGGGGGATAGGGCTGAAGGAGAGGGAGAGAGAGAATCTTAAGCAGGCTCCATGCTAGGCATTGGGGCTCAATCTCATGACCCTGAGATCATGACCTGAGCTGATATCAAGAGTCGGATGCTTAACCGACTGAGCCACCCAGGCACCTGGTCAGTATTTGCTTTTTAGTTGAATAATGATAATGTCTCTGATCCAGAATACCTTATATGCATGTTTAGGGTCAAATTAATGAAGATAAATATTTTTAAGAAACAAACAATATTTGCCTCCATAATTGAAGAACAATAAGTTTTAGTATGCATATTTTTCTCTGCTGGACTCAGGAAACAGCGAAGAAGAGCTAGAAAGAACATGTTCATCATTGAATTTTAACTAGAAAAGGAAACTAATAAAACCACTGTATTATTACTTAATTTTTCCTGTCATTTAGACAGAACTCTTTCCAATATTACATTACTTTACCACAAAGAAAATAAACTCTAATGGTATTGTTCTTCAGGTGACAAGGCAACTATATGAGCCCCTAGTTATGCAACTGATTCACTGGTTCACAAACAATAAGAAATTTGAAAGTCAGGATACTGTCGCCTTACTAGAAACGATATTGGTAAGTAATGGTTGATTCTTTTCCTGTTATTTGCATTGACTAGTTATATTTGATCTATGTTTAGAACTTTAAGAAAAATTACCTGTCAAGATATCAAAATGTAGCTTATAGCTAGGTCATATTGTCTTTTTTCTTTTGTTTTAGAGAATTTGTGAAATGACATTTTAACCGACAGGATGCCATAGTTATTTACTGAAGTGTTACTTTTAAATATCTACAAGCAGTGTGCACATTTTTTAAGATTTACTTATTTGAGAGAGAGAGAGCACACAAAAGTGGGGGAAGGGGCAAAGGGAGAGAATCCTCAAGCAGACTCCCTGCTGAGTGCAGAGCCTGACATGGGCCTCGATCCCATGACCCATGAGATCATGACCTGAGCCAAAACTAAGAGTTAGATGCTCAACCGACTGAGCCACCCAGGTGCCCCTACACATTTTGTTGTTGTTATTTTGTCCTCTTTTTTGGGAGAGTGGTTGTAAATTGACAGACTTCATTATGTTAAGGCTCTGTGTGTGTGTGTGTGTGTGTAGAGCAGAAGGAGTGAATAAGAATGTGCTTAGACTTTCCATCAGTTGCAATACCCTCTTTAAAAAAAAAAAATCTATAGTACAATAATTAAGAGTAAAAGGAATTTTTTGAGCTTATCCAGTTTTCTCCTGCATTCAGATTCGACAACTAAAGAGCCCTAGAAAGAGTATCCATCCATTTCTGTAGAACTATCCTGAGACTGTAAAGTAGAATCATTAAGATTTGATCACTAGTTCATTGAAGGCAGAATCAGGGAGGTCAGCTAAAGCCTTAGTGTCTTTTGACACTGATTTTATTATAATTTTCTGAGTTTTTGCAAATGAGTTTACATTGGATTCCTTTAAATGTCATCATATTTGATTTTACGTATTTTTTCATCCAATAATTTGGTTTTGTCATATATTGACTTTGGAATCAGAAGCTCCAGTTAAGTGGATAGCAAGTTCATCCAAACAGACTTCTTTTAATTCCATGTTTTTGTAAACTGATTCCAATTTGAATGTGTGTGTCACTTTCTGTTAACTTTGAGAGGAGCCAGAGGAAATGGGGAATTTGACATTGGGCATCTGGACAGAGGAAATAAAGGCAGTAGGTGCTTGGTGTGTTTGTGAGGATTTCGGCTGTTGTGTTTTGCTTGCATGGGAGCATATTGCGAGGCAGGCTGGGAAGACATGTCAGGCAGAGCAGCAGAACATTGCATGTAGGGCAACCACATGCTCCAGTTTTCCCAAGACAGTCCTGATTATACTGGTTGTGTATGTGTCTCTCTTCATTCTCAGAGTTACCCTAGTTGGATGCCATGTTGTGGGCAGTGGGAGTTACTGAACATTTTAAATTAGGATGGTGACATGGTATCTGTGGTTTAATTCCCTGCAGTGTCTACCAGTGAGTCTTGCCTATAATAAATACATTTAATTAAATTTAACTTGCGGCTTGTTTTCATTCAGATGAATTTATTCTAATGTTTCTATTCTGAAGTTTCTGTCTAAGCTGTTTCTCTTGCCCTCTTGATCCTTGAAGGGGCTTAAGTAAGGGTTTCAGAAAGAAATCAGATAAGATCATGATAATGTAAAGTGAGATAGTTGAGGAAAGGAAAGGTAAAGGAGGAAATGTGAAGTTGGTACAGCGCTTGAGTGAAAGCATGTCTATAGGTTTCCCAGGAAGAATTGCTAATTCCCTAATGTCACCACATGCTTTATTTACCACTGCTCTGAGAAGCAGTAAGTATCACCTCTTCACATTTCCACAGTTAATTGCTTCTTGAATTCGAAATAGCACTGTAATCAAAGATTTTGCATGTAGCAAATAACTGGGATGTTAGGTAGAAGAACTCCCTTATTTCAGTGTTCAGTATAGTTTTTCAAGTTAAACCTTTCCTACACAGATCTAAGAGGGAATTAGGTCTAGAAGGAAACAAAAACATTCAAATTTCCTTCTTTGCATTTTTTTTCAGATATTTAAAAATGGCGCCTCTAGGAGACTGCTTTTATGGAAACTTATATTTTCAGAACCACATTTCCATGTGATTTTTCTTTTTTTTTTTTTTTGTTTCTGTATTTCTTTTGCTTTTTTTTTTAATTAACATATTATTTGTTTTGGGGTACAGGTCTGTGATTCATGGGTCTTACACAATTCACAGCGCTCACCATAGGACATACCCTCCCCAATGTCCATCACCCAGCCACCCCATAACTCCCACCACCCTCCACTCCACCAACCCTCAGTTTGTTTGCTGAGATTAAGAGTCTCTTATGGTTTGTCTCCCTCTCTGGTTTCATCTTGTTTCATTTTTCCCTCCCTTCCCCTATGGTCCTCTGTCTTGTTTCTCAAATTCCTCATATCAGTGAGATCATATGATATTTGTTTTTCTCTGATTGACTTATTTCACTTAGCATAATACCCTCTAGTTCCCTCCACATTGTTGCAAATGGCAAGATTTCATTTTTTTGGATGGCTGCATAATATTCCATTTTGTATATATATATATATATATATATATATATATATATATACCACATCATCTTTATCCATTCATCTGTTGATGGACATCTTCGCTCTTACCATAGTTTGGCTATCATGGACATTATTGCTACAAACATTGGGGTGCATGTGCCCCTTCGGATCACTACATTTGTATCTTTGGGAAATATCCAGTTGTGCAGTTGCTGGGTCGTAGGGTAGTTCTATTTACAACATCTGGAGGAACCTCCATACTGTTTTCCAGAATGGCTGCACCAGCTTGCATTCCTACCAACAGTGTAGGAGGGTTCACCTTTCTCTGCATCCTCGCCAACATCTGTCGTTTCCTGACTTGTTAATTTTAGCCATTCTGACTGGTGTGCGGTGGTATCTCATTGAGGTTTTTTGATTTGTATTTCTCTGATGCCGAGTGATGTTGAGCACTTTTTCATGTGTCTGTTGGCCATTTGGATATCTTCTTTGGAAAAATGTCTGTTCATGTCTTCTGGCCATTTCTTGATTGGATTATTTGTTCTTTGGGTGTTGAGTTTGATTAAGTTCTTTATAGACTTTGGATACTAGCCCTTTATCTGATATGTCATTTAAAAATATCTTCTCCCATTCCATAGGTTGTCTTTGGGTTTTGTTGATTGTTTCCTTTGCTGTGCAAAAGCTTTTTATCTTGATGAAGTCCCAATAGTTCCTTTTTGCCCTTGCTTCCCTTGCCTTTGGCGATGTTTCTAGGAAGAAGTTGCTGCGGCTGAGGTCAAAGAGGTTGCTGCCTGTGTTCTCCTCTAGGATTTTGATGGATTCCTGTCTCACATTTAGGTCTTTCATCCATTTTGAGTCTATTTTTGTGTGTGGTGTAAGGAAATGGTCCAGTTTCATTCTTCTGCATGTGGCTGTCCAATTTTCCCAACACCATTTGTTGAAGAGACTGTCTTTTTTCCATTGGACATTCTTTCCTGCTTTGTCGAAGATTAGTTGACCATAGAGTTGAGGGTCCATTTCTGGGCTCTTTTCTTTTCCACTGATCTGTGTGTCTGTTTTTGTGCCAGTACCATACTGTCTTGATGATGACAGCTTTGTAATAGAGCTTGAAGTCCGGAATTGTGATGCCGCCAGCTTTGCTTTTCTTTTTCAACATTCCTCTGGCTATGCGGGGTCTTTTCCGGTTCCATACAAATTTTAGGATTATTTGTTCCAGCTCTGTGAAAAATATCCATGGTATTTTGATAGGGATTGCATTGAATGTGTAGATTGTTCTAGGTAGCATAGACATTTTCACAATATTTGTTCTTCCAATCCATGAGCATGGAACGTTTTTCCATTTCATTATGTCTTCCTCAATTTCTTTCATGAGTATTCTATAGTTTTCTGAGTACAGATTTTTGCCTCTTTGGTTAGATTTATTCTTAGGTATCTTATGGTTTTGGGTGCAATTGTAAAGGGGATCGACTCCTTAATTTCTCTTTCTTCTGTCTAGTTGTTGTTGTATAGAAATGCAACTGATTTCTGTGCATTGATTTTATCTCCTGTCACTTTAATGAATTGCTATATGAGTTCTAGCAGTTTTGGGGTGGAGCCTTTGGATTTTCCACATAAAGTATCATATCATCTGCAAAGAGTGAGAGTTTCACTTCTTCTTTACCGATTCGGATGCCTTTTATTTCTTTTTGTTGTCTGATTGCTGAGGCTAGGACTTCTGGTACTATGTTGAATAGCATGATGAGAGTGGACATCCCTGCCGTGTTCCTGACCTTAGGGGAAGAGCTCTCAGTTTTTCCCCATTGAGAATGATATTTGCTCTGGGTTTTTCATAGATGGCTTTTATGATATTGAGGTATGTACTCTCTATCTAAACCCTCTGAAGAGTTTTGATCAAGAAAGGATGCTGTACTTTGTCAAATGCTTTTTCTGCATCTATTGAGAGGATCATGTGGTTCTTATTCTTTCTTTTATTAATATTTTGATTTGCGGATGTTGAACCAACCTTGCAGCCCAGGGATAAATCCCACTTGGTCGTGGTGAATAATCCTTTTAATGTACTGTTGGATCCTATTGGCTAGTATTTTGGTGAGAATTTTTGCATCCATGTTCATCAAGGATATTGGTGATCAGGCAAAAAAAAAAATGTGATCAGGCAGGAGACTAGAACAAAGCCATACACTAGCCATAATTCTCCTTTTTGATGGGGTCTTTGTCTGGTTTTGGGATCAAGGTAATGCTGGTCTCATAAAATGAATTTAGAAGTTTTCCTTCCATTTGTATTTTTTGGAACAGTTTGAGAAGAATAGGTATTAATTAAATGTTTGGTAGAATTCTCCTGGGAAACCATCTGGCCCTGGGCTCTTGATTGTTGGAGATTTTTTTTTTTTTAAGATTTTTATTCATTTGAGACACAGAGATACACAGAGAGAGAGCATGAGCAGGGGGGAGAGGCAGAGAGAGAGGGAGAAGCAGGCTCCCCGCCGAACCAGGAGCCAGATGCAGGGCTCAATCCTAGGACCCTGGGATCATGACCTGAGCCGAAGGCATACGCTTTACCATCTGAGCCACCCAGGTGCTCCATGTTGGGAGATTTTTGATTACTGCTTCAATTTCCTTACTGGTTATGGGTCTGTTCAGGTTTTCTGTTTCTTACTGGTTCAGTTTTGGTAGTTTATAAATCTCTAGGAATGCATCCATTTCTTCCAGATTATCTAATTTGCTGGCATATAGTTGCTCATAATATGTTCTTATAATTATTTGTATTTCTTTGGTATTGGTTGTGATCTCTCCTCTTTCATTCATGATTTTTTTTTTATTTGGGTCATTTCTGTTTTTTGTTTTTTTTTTTTTTTTATTTATTTATTTGAGAGTGAGAATCGGAGAGAGAGAGAGTACATGAGAGGGGGCAGGGTTAGAGGGAGAAGCAGACTCCTCGCCGAGCAGGGAGCCCGATGCGGGACTCAATCCAGGGACTCCAGGATCATGACCTGAGCTGAAGGCAGTTGCTTAACCAACTGAGCCACCCAGGCGCCCCCATTTCTGTTTTCTTTTTGATAAGTCTGGCCAGGGGTTTATCAATCTTATTAATTCTTTCAAAGAACCAGCTCCTAGTTTTGTTGATCTGTTCTACTGTTCCTCTGGTTTCTATTTCATTGATTTCTGCTCTGAAATTTATTATTACTCGTACTCTGCTTGGTTTAGGCTTTATTTGCTGTTCTTTCTTCAGCTCCTTTAGGTGTAGGGTTAGGTTGTGTATTTGAGACTTTTCTTGTTTCTTGAGAAAGGCTTGTATTGCTATATACTTTCCTCTTAGAACTGCCTTTGCTGCATCCCAACAATTTTGAAAGTTGTGTTTTCATTTTCATTTGTTTCCATGATTTTTTTTAATTCTTTAGTTTCCTGGTTGACCCATTCATTCTTTAGTAGGATGCTCTTTAGCCTCCATGGATTTGAGTTCTTTCCAACTTTCCTCTTGTGATTGAGTTCTAGTTTCAAAGCATTGTGGTCTGAAGATATGCAGGGAATGATCCCAATCTTTTGGTACCAGTTGAGACCTGATTTGTGACCTAGGATGTGATCTATTCTGGAGAATGTTCCATGGGCACTAGAGAAGAATGTGTATTCTGTTGCTCTGGAATGAAATGTTTTGAATATATCTGTGAAGTCCATTTGGTCCAGTGTGTCATTTAAAACCTTTATTTCTTTGTTGATCTTTTGCTTAGAAGATCTGTCCATTTCACTGAGGAGGGTGTTAAAGTCCCCTACTATTGTTGTATTATTGTTGATGTGTTTCTTTGATTTTGTTCTTAATTGGCTTATATAATTGGCTGCTCCCATGTTAGGGGCATAGATACTTAAAACTGTTAGATCTTCTTGTTGGATAGACCCTTTAAGTATGATATAGTGTCCTTCCTCATCTCTTATTATAGTCTTTGGTTAAAAATTTAATTTGTCTGATATAAGGATTGCCACCCCAGCTTTCTTTTGATGTCCATTAGCATGGGAAATGGTTTTCCACCCCCTCACTTTAAATCTTGAGGTCTCTTTGAATCTAAATTGAGTCTCTTGCAGACAGCATATTGATGGGTCTTGCTTTTTAATCCAATCTGATACCCTGTGTCTTTTGATTGAGGCATTTAGCCCATTTACATTCAGGGTAACTATTGAAAGATATGATTTTAGTGCCATTGTATTGCCTATAAGGTGACTGTTACTGTATATTGTCTCTGTTCCTTTCCGGTCTCTGTTACTTTTAGGCTCTCTCTTTACTTAGAGGACCCTTTTCAGTATTTCTTGTATGGCTGGTTTCGTGTTTGCAAATTCCTTTAGTTTTTGTTTGTCCTGGAAGCTTTTTATCTCTCCTTCTATTTCCAATGACAGCCTAGCTGGTTATAGTGTTCTTGGCTGCATATTTTTCCCGTTTAGTGCTGTGAATATATCCTGCCAGTCCTTGCTGGCCTGCCAGGTCTCTGTGGATAGGTCAGCTGCTAATCTAATGTTTCTACCATTATAGGTTACAGAGCTCTTGTCTCGAGCTGCTTTCAGGATTTTCTCTTTGTCTCTGAGACTTGCAAGTTTTACTATTAGATGTCGGGGTGTTGACCTATTTTTATTGATTTTGAGGGGGGTTCTCTGTGCCTCCTGGATTTTGATGCCTGTTTCCTTCCCCAAATTAGGGAACATTTGCTCCAATATACCTTCTGCCCCCCTCTCTCTTTCTTCTAATTCTGGGATCCCAATTATTCTAATATTGTTTCATCTTATGGTATCACTTATCTCTCAAATTCTGCCCTCATGATCCAGTAGTTGTTTCTCTCTCTTTTTCTCACCTTCTTTATTCTCCATCATTTGGCCTTCTCTATTACTAATTCTCTCTTCTGCCTCATTTATCCTAGCAGTTAAAGTCTCCATTTTTGATAGCATCTCATTAATAGCCTTTTTGATTTCAACTTGGTTAGATTTTAGTTATTTCTCCAGAAAGGGTTTCTTTAATAACTTCCATGCTTTATTCAAGCCCAGCTAGTATCTTTAAAATCATCATTCTGAACTCTAGGTCTGACATCGTAGTAATGTCCGTATTGAGTAGGTCCCTGGCAGTTGGTACTGCTTCTTGTTCTTTTTTTTTTTTGAGGTGATTTTTTCCATCTTGTCATTTTGTCCAGATAAGAATAGATGAATGAGAGAACAAAATACTAAAAGAGTAACAGTGACCCCAGAAAAATATGCACTAAACAAATCAGAAGAGACCCAAAACCAGGGTTAAAGAAAGGAAAAAAAAGGGAAAGAAAAAAAAAAAGAATATGATCAGGCTGGTGAATAGAACAGAGCCACACACTAGATTTTGGGTGTATTTTGGTCTATTAGAATAAACTGCCTCCCCCCCCCAAAAAAAGAAAGAATAAAGTGCCTCTCCAAACTTTAAAGAATAAAACACTTATATATATCCAAAAATAAGAGTAAATACATTGAAGTGATGGAATATGACTGTAAAGATGAAAATTAAAGATTTTAAAAAAGGAATTGATAAGAAGTTGGTTGAAAAAAGAAAGAAGAAAAATTTAAAAAAAAATGTGATTAGGCAGGAGACTAGAACAAAGCCATACACTAGAGATTTAGGGTATATTTTGGTCTGTGAGAGGAAACTGTATCCCAAAATTTTAAAGAAAGAGAAACGTGTATATATATATATATATATATATATATACACAAAATATAAGGTTAAATACAATGAAGGGATAGAATATGGTTGTAAAAAGGAAAATTAAAAAAGATTTTTAAAAAGGAATTGGGGGCACCTGGGTGGCTCAGTCGTTAAGCGTCTGCCTTCGGCTCAGGTCATGATCCCAGGACGGATCGAGCCCCACATCGGGCTCCCTGCTCGGCGGGAAGCCTGCTTCTCCCTCTCCCACTCCATCTGCTTGTGTTCCTGCTCTCGCTATCTCTGTGAAATAAATAAAATCTTTAAAAAAATAAAAATAAAAAGGAATTGTTAAGTTGTTGGTTGAAAATGAAAGAAAAATTTTTTTAAAAAAGAAAATGAAAATTTAAAAAATTAATATGGAAGACTAAAGAATCATGGGAAAAACACCATGATTTCTATGTGCTGTATTCCCCTAGCTCTGGAGTTTTGCAGTTCTCATTGATTGGTAAACTTGGTCTTGGCTGGATGTTTTTGCTGATCTTCGGCGAGGAGGGGCCTGTTGCCATGGTTCCCAAATGTCTTTGCCCGAGGCTGAATTGCCCCGCCCTTCCCGGGGCGGACTAAGTAATCTGCTCAGGTTTGCTCTCGGGAGCTTTTATTCCCTGAAAGCTTTCTCTACAACTTTGGACTACGAGAGTGAAAATGGCAGTCTCCCGATCTCTGGTGCTGGAGGAGCTGAGAACTTGGGGCCCCACTCCTCAGTGCGCCCCCGGAGAAAAGCAGTCAATCACTCCCGTCTCCCCGGTCTCCAGCTGCACTCCGTGCTCATCCAGCCTTTGACCGAGCGTTTCTATCTCTGGCACACGACCCAGTGTGGAGTCTCCAAACCCAGCAGATCCCTGCAGTGTGCTCCCGCGCTGCTCCTCCCGGGGGAGGAAGGGGAGTCTCCCCGGATCTGCCGTTTGTTGGGTCCCTGCTGGAAGAGCAGTGGCTCGACTGTGCCGTGGATCACAGTTTATGGCAACTCTGAGCTGAGAGCCCACTCCTCGGCTCCGTCTGTGCAGCCGGTTTCCCTGCTCTGATACCTGGGAGTTCTGCCACACTCAGGCACCCCTGGTCTTCCTGTGACCCCGAGGGTCCTGAGATCACACTGTCCCAGCAAGGGTTCCACCCCCCGCTTAGCCACTGGAGTCATGTCCCTCAGCAGAGCCGACTTCTATAAGTTCCGATTTTGTGCCCCGCTGCTCTGTCACTTGCTGGTAGCGGCTGATGGAGGCTCCCTCCCCCCGCCATTTATCTTCCCAAATATCTCCTCGGATTCACTTCTCCGCACATCCTACCTTCCATAAAGTGGTCATTTTTCTGTTCAGAGAGTTGCTGCTATTCTTCAATCTCCTGTTGAGTTTGTAGGTGTTCAGAGTGCTTTGATACCTATCTAGCTTAATTCCTGGGACCAGACGAAATTTAGGTCTCCTCCTCCACCGCCATCTTGCTTCTCCCCCATGATTTTTCTTTATGTAGCATTACAGTTCTCTTGGAACCCAGAAGGATCTTATTTTCTTTAACCTTAATAAAGCATCTCAAATACTGTTATAAGGTAAAATCACCAGAGAAACTTTTAGGATATAGCTATTGGGTTCCTTCAGGGAAAGGAAGAAATTTTGTTACTACATAATTAAAATAGTCTTTTTTTCATGGATTTTTCAGTTTCTTAGTTTTTTGTTTGTTTTTTGTTTTGTTTTTTAAAGATTTTATTTATTTGGCAGAGAGGGAGAGAGCAAGCAGAAGCAGGGGGAGCAGCAGACGGGAGAAGCAGGCTCCTCGCTAAGCAGGGAGCCCGATGTGGGGCTTGATCCCAGGACTCTGGGATCATAACCCCAGCTGAAGGCTCAGCTGACTGAGCCACCCAGGCGTCCCGTTTCTTAGTTTTTTGGAAAGAAAGTGTTTTCATTATGTCAAAACGACATTGTTATTAGAGTTTAGTTTCTAAACCATCTGATTGGTTTTACTTTTGCTTATTTTTTCTTGAATAGTGCTCTAAATTAATTTTCACAACATGCTGTAGTTATACTCAGAAAAGACCAGGGTGTTCAGTTGACATCTTATGTTTTGTTTTAGGATGGAATTGTAGACCCTGTTGACAGTACTTTAAGAGATTTTTGTGGTCGGTGTATTCGCGAATTCCTCAAATGGTCCATTAAGCAGACAACACCGCAGCAGCAGGAAAAAAGTCCAGTAAACACCAAATCGCTTTTCAAGCGACTGTACAGCTTTGCCCTTCACCCTAATGCTTTCAAGAGGCTAGGAGCATCACTTGCCTTTAATAATATCTATAGGGAATTCAGGTAAGTAAGCCATATGACAGGGAAGAATATAAAATAAGTTCTTGAAATTTTTAGTAGTGATTGTGAAAAGTGCTGTTTATGTATCCATGTATTCGTATATCAGGCATTTAGTTAACTATTATGTGTCAGATGCTGTGCTATTTTCTAGGGATTAAAAAATGAATTAAAATACAGTTCGCATTCAGGAAACTCAGAAACTACTGAGAAATATGTACAAACATATTACCACAGCAGTCTTCTAAATGCAACAGAGGACATAATCTTTGGAGCACAGAAGAGGAGTATCTAAGCCAACTTGAGTAGGTTAAAGAAGTCTTCCTGTAGTGTTTATACTTAGATGAAGCTTAAAGGATAAATAAATCAGCCAAAGCATTTCAGATCAAAGAAATGGGGTAGAGATAAAAAATAGGATGTTATATAAGGAGATGAAGACATTTTATTTTCCTTGACTGTGGAGTTGGAAGTTTGAGAGGGAGCATAGTGAGACTGGCCTGGAGCTTTTGTTTGTATTGTTAAAAAACATAGGTTACTTCTAATGACAACAAGTTCCTGGAGTTTTGGGAGAAGAAAACTGCATGTTTAAATTTCCTCCTAAAATCCACCTGCCCATAGCTATATGGAGAGTAGATCTGAGTGATATAAGACAGGGCCAGGACACCAGTGAAGGGGTTGTTTCAGAAATCCAAAAAAAAAAAAGAATCATTAGTCCCTGACCTAAGGTTTTAGTAGTGTTCATTCATTTATTGTTACTTATTAAGAATATTATGTGCCAAGCACTGTGCCAAATGCCGATGATAAACAGATACAGCCATTCATGAGGATTACATTTTTAAAAAGAGATAGATAATAATTAATCACATAGATAATTGTAAAACTTGTTGCTGAAATCAGTTCTTTTAAGTAGTAGTAGATGATTACAAGTAATCTTATAATGAGGAACCTGACTTTGTTTGGTCCAGATAGTTCTCTCATGAAATGACAGTTATGATAAAGAAGAAGGAACAATTGTAAAAGTAAGATAGATGATAGAGAAGGATGGATGGATGGGTAGGAAACTGTGTATGTGTATATGTGTACATGTGCACATTTATATGAAAATTGACTAGAGTTTGAAGCCACTGTTATTTTTTTTTAGCTTTTTAAAATTGTGAAACTTATATGTACAGAAGAGTGTTTAAAACATATGTATGAATCTGTCACAATTTTCAGATGACACAGTATTATATATAGAAAACCCTAAAGACTTCACCAAAAAACTATTAGAACTAATAAATGAATTCAGTAAAGTTGTAGGACACAAAATCTATATATACAAATCTGTTGCATTTCTATACCTTAATAACCAATTATCAGGATGTGAAATTAAGAAAACAATCCCACTTATAATCACATCAAAAAGAATAAAATATCTAGGAATGAATTTAACCAAGGAGATGAAAGACCTATACATTAAAAACCATAAGACATTGGTGAAAGCAACTGAAGAATCAGTGGAAAGATAAACCATGCTCATGTATTGGAAGGATTTATATTGTTAAAATGTCCATATTCCTCAAAGCAATCAACATATTCAGTGCAATCCGTATCAAAATTCTAATGGCATTTTTCATAGAAACCAAACAGTCCTAAAATTTGTGTGGAACAACAAAATACATTGAAGAGCCAAAGCAATCTTGAGAACGAAGAGCAAAGTTGGAGGCATCATGCACCCTGATTTCAAACTATACTACAAAAGCTGTAGTAATCAAAACAGTGTGGTATTGGCATAAAACAGGTTAATGGAACAAAATAGCCTAGAAATAAACTCAGGCAAACATGGTCAATTAATTTTTGACCCAGGAGCTAAGAATAAACAGTGGAAAAAGGACAGTCTCTTCACTACATGCTGGTGTTCGGAGAACTGGACAGCCACATGCAAAAGAACGAAACTAAACTAGTATCTTACACCATACACAAAAATTAACTCAAAATGGATTAAGGACTTGAATGTAAGACCTGAGAAGCCGTAAAATTCCTGGAAGAAAACATAGGTGGTATGCTGTTTGACATCAGTTTTGGCAATGATGTTTTGGTTCTAACTCTAAAAGCAAAGGCAACAAAAGCAAAAATAAATATGTGGGACTGTATCAACTAAAAGCTCCTGCATGGCACAGGAAACCATCAATAAAATGAAAAGGTGACAAAAGGTGATCAATATCACTAGTCATCAGGGAAATGCAAATCAAAACCACAAGGAGATATCACCTCATGCCTGTTAGAATGGCTACTATGAAAAAGACAAGAAATGACGAATGTTGGCAAGGATGTAGAAAAAGGGGAACCCTTGTGCACTGCTGATAGGAATGCAAATTGACAGACCCACTATGGAAAATAGTATGGAGGTTCCTCAATAATTAAAAATAGAAGTACCATATGATCCAACAATTCCACTTTTGGGTATTTATCCAAAGGAAATGAAACATTCAAAAAGATGTATGCACCCCCACGATTATTGCAGCATTATTTAAAATAGCCAAGATATGGAACGTGTCCATCAGTGGATGGATGGATAAAGAAAATGTGGTATATGTATACAACGGAGTATTATTCAGCTGTGAAAAAAAGAATGAAATCATGCCATCTGTGAAAACATGGATGGACCTTGATGGCATTATGTTAAGTAAAATAAGTCAGAGAAAGACAAATACCTGTGGTCTTACTTATTTGTGAAATCTTAAAAAAAAAAAAAGACAAAATTCAAAGATACAGAGAAGAGATTGGTGGTTGCCACGGGCTGGGAAGAGAGGTAGGCAAAATGGGTGACTGGTCAAAAGGTACAAACTTCCAATTATGAAATAAATAAGTCAGGGATGTACAGACATTCCTCATTTTATTGTGCTTCATTTTTTAAAAAAGATTTTATTTATTTATTTGAGAGAGGGTGAGCGAGAGAAGATGGGGGGGCAGAGGGAGAAGCAGACTCCCTGCTGAGCAAGGAGCCCGATGTGGGATTCGATCCCGGAACTCTGGGATCATGACCTGAGCCGAAGGCAGATGCTTAACCATCTGAGCCACCAAGCATCCCTTATTGTGCTTCATTTTATTGCTCTTCACAGATACTGCATTTTTTACAAATTGACTTTGAGTAGGCACTACTTTTCCAACATTTACTCACTTTGTATCTCTAAGTCATGTTTTGGTAATTCTTAAATTATTTCAAACTTTTTCATTATTCCTGTATTTGGCGTGGTGATCTCTGATGGTGATCTTTGATACAACTATTGTAATTGTTTTGGGGTGCCATGAACTGCTCCCATATAAAACAATGACCTTAATTGATAAATGTGTGTGTTTTGACTGCTCCACCAACTGGCTGTTCCCCTATCTCTTTCCCTCTCCTCGTGCCCCCCTATTCCCTGAGACACAACAGTTTTGAAATTAGGCCAATTAATAACCCTACAATGGCCTCTAAGTTTTAAAGTGAAAGGAAGAGTTGCACATCTCTCAATTTAAATCAGAAACTAGAAATGATTAAGCTTAGTGCAGAAGGCATATCAAAAGTCGAGATAGGCCAAAAGCTAGGCCTCTTACACCAGTTAGACAAGTAGTGAATGCCAAGGAGAAGTTCTTGAAGGAAATAAAGCTGACACTCCAGTGAACACATGGATGAAAAGGATGTGAAACAGACTTATTGCTGATATGAAGAAAGTTGTAGTGGTCTGGATAGAAGATCAGACCAGCCATAAAACTCCCTTAAGCCAAAGCCTCATCCAGAGCAAGGCCCTAACTCTCTTTAGTTCTATGCAGTGAGAAGGTAAGGAAGCTGCAGAAGAAGAGTCTGAAGCTAGCAGAGGATCCATGAGGTTTAAGGAAAGAAGCTGTCTTCATAACATTAAAGTGCAGGATGAAGCAGCAGGTGCTGATGTAGAAGCTGCAACAGGTTATCTAGAAGATCTAGCTAAGATAATTAATGAAGGTGCCTACAGTAAGCAACAGATTTTCAGTGTAGATGAAACAGCCTTCTACTGGAAGAATAATCCATCTAGTACTTTCATAGCTAGAGAGAAGTCAGTGCCTTGCTTCAGAGCTTCAAAGGACAGGCTGACTCTCCTGTTAGAGGCTAATATAGCTGGTGACTAAGTTAGAGCCAGTTCTGATTTACCATTCTGAAAATCCTAGGGCCCTTCAGAATTATGCTAAATTTACTCTGCCTGTACTCTCTAAGTGGAACAACAAAGCCTGGATGATAGCCATCTGTTTACAACCTGGTTTACTGAATATTTGAAGCCCACTGTTGAGAATTGCTCAGAAACAGATTCCTTTCAAAATATTACTGCTCAGTGACAATGCACCTGGTCACCCAAAAGCTCTGATGGAGAGATATCATGAGATTATTTGTTTTCATGCCTGCTAACACAATATCCGTTCTGCAGTTAATGGATCAAAGAGTAATTTTGAGTTTCAAGTCTTATTATTTAAGACATACATTTCATAACGCTATAGATGCCATAGAGAGTAATTCCTTTGATGAATCTGGCAAAGTAAATTGAAAACCTGGAAAGCATTAACCATTCTAAATGCCATTAATTACATTCATGATTCATGGGAAGAGGTCAAAACATCAACATTCACAGCAGTTTGGAAGAAGTTGATTCTAACCTCATGGATGACTTTGAAGTCAAGGTTTAAGACTTCGATGGAGGGAGTAACTGCAAATGTGGTGAAAAGAGCAAGAGAGCCAGAATCAGAAGTGAAGCCTGAAGGTGTGACTGAATTGCTGCAATCTCATGACAAAACTTTAATGGATGAGGAGTTGCTTCTTACGGATGAGCAAAGAAAGTGGTTTCTTGAAACGGGATCTACTTGTGTTGAAGATTATGTGAAGATTGTTGAAATGACGATAAAGGATTTAGAATACTGTATAAACTTAGTTGATAAAGCAGTGGCAGGGTTTGAGAGGATTGATTTCATTTTGAAAGAGACTCTGCTGTGGGTGAAATGCTACCAAATAGCATCACATGCTTTAGAGAAATTGGGTCTAGAAGGAAGAGTTGATCTATGCAGCAAACTTCTCTGTTGCCTTATCTGAAGAAATTGTCACAGCCGCCCAACCTTGAGCAGCCACAAACCTGATTAGTCAACACCAGCCATCAACATCGAGGCAAGACCCTCCACCAGCAAAATGATAATGACTTGCTGAAAGCTCAGAAGATGGTTAGCATTTTTTAGCAATAAAGTATTTTTAATTAAGGTATGTACATTTTTTAGACATAATACTGTTGTGCACTTAATATACAGTACAGTGTAAACATAACTTTTATATGCCCTGGGAAACCAAAAAATTCACTTCACTCCCTTTTTTGAGATAATTGCTTTATTTTGGTCACCTGGAACCAAACTCGTAAGATCTCTGAGGTGTGCCTATACAGTACAGTATGGTGACCATAGTTAATAATACTGTATTGCATATTTAAAAGTTGCTAGGACAGTTGATTTTAAATGTTCACATCACAAGGAAAAAAATTTTGTAACTGTATGGTGATCCATGTTAACTAGACTTACTGTGGTGATCATATTGTAACATATACAAATGCAGAGTTATGTTGTACTCCTGGAATTAATATAATGTTATATGTCAGTATGCCTCAGGTTAAAAAAAAAAACTCTGTAAAGTTTCTTGAATGATAATAAAACAAGTTTTTGTATACTCACCACCTAGGTTAAGAAATGGAGTATTTTCAGTATTTCAGACCTTCCTCTGCTCTGAACTAATCATTCTTTCTTTACATATTCCCTTGTTTGTTTTTGTTTCATTTTGTATGTATATACCCTAAATGATATACTTTTGGATTTTGGAAAGCAGTAAAGGTCAGTGTTTTCGCTGTTAGGTGAAGTATCCTGGGATATTCTGTTCAGTGGAGACTGGTTTCAGCTTCCATGAAAGATTACAGAAGCGCATTCCAAGGAATTAGAGTGACAAGGTTCATGTTAGTTTTGGGAAGCAGAGCTCTCCAGAATGGTGTGAAGTAGACTACAACTGACATCTGGGAGAAATACTGTCTGGGAGTGTGGACTGCCCTTTAAATTCTGCATCTCAGTTCCCATTGGTCCACCCCCATGTGTCAGGAGCATGTCAAAGCAAAATTCTCTCGTGGGATAAATGAGCACTGTCAGCTGCTCCAGATTGAACATGGACAGGAGAAGAACTTTACCTGATCGTGGTAGGCCAGATTAAGAGGAATTTAGGCTTTCTTCTTTATAGGTTGAAAAATCCATACTGTGGTGTTTTGGTGGAGACAGCTTTAACAAGTCTCTTTTTTGGATCCTTGCTCACCTGTCAAGTCTGGGTCTCCTTGCCTCTCCTCTTGGATGTCCTCTGTACTTCTTCCCTGTGTTTGATCTTTTGTTTCCTTTTCCTCTCTTGTCTTCCTTTTTGGATACTATTGATTTGTTGGATCACATTCGAAGTGGCTTTTTGAGAAAAGGTGCATGAGTGATAAATTTTTTGAGGTCTTGCATGTTGAATACTATAGATACGAGTTCTCTTTTTTCTTTTCTGCATGCTAATGAACTGTTTTGTACACCTTTCTTTGGAAGCACAGTTTTAGGGCATCATTTTGTCATGTCATTTCTCTAATTACCTATTTTAGTTGGTGTTGATACATAAGCTAAAAACTATTATGCTCAGCCTGGCCTTTCAAGACCCCCCCCCACCCCAACTTTTGCAATCTCATCACAAACTCCTCTTCAAAGTGAACCTTTTCTTCTAGCTTTGCCAGTTTGCTTGCTGTCTCCTGTGTTTTTCATCTTGCCTCCATGTCTTTGCCCATACCACACATTTATGGGGAATGTCCTTTATTTTCAGTGTCAGATCGGGGTGTGTGACACTAGGGGAGATGTGGAGCTTGTGGAACTCTGACAGGCCCTGCCCCTCCTAGGATTCAAACTTAAAAAAAAAAAGAAAAAAAAAAGAAACTGGGACAGTATTCCTGCCAAACCAAGCATCAGTTTGTAATTCTTGTTCTAAGTGCTCTCCGTCCTCCAGCACCTCACTCCAGTTCTGTTTGTTCCAGGAATGCACTCCTTCCCGTGGGCTGTGCAGTGACCCAGCACTTCATCACACAAGTAGAACTTCCAACTCGTGCTATTCTCTGAACTCCTCTGAGACTTAGTACCTAGCCCTGTCATTTTATACTTAATCATTTGCTGTCCTGTGTTATTAAGGAACAGATTTTCGAGGGAGAGATCTGCCCTCTGCCCTTCACCCACCCATGAGTTTACTCTATATAAGAAGATGGTCCACAGACATTGTTGATTGAATTAATTACTTTCATGTGCCTGATGTGCTTGTAAAAGGCTTAGCGTTTACTGTTGGTGTTGACTTACTTTTGGATAGGGTGAGAGCTCTTGAAATTCTTTTATTCTGAAAGAATGTGGATGTGGTATGAGACCTTTTCTATTAATCTTAATGAGGTGTGTGGAAGTGTGGTCAGAACAGTGGTTCAGAGCTTATGTGCTATGAGCAGTTCTACAGATGGAAGGGTACTTGTGTGCACAGAAAAAGCCACTGTTGTCTCTTGGTTTATGTACTTTTTGGTCTGCTCTTGAGGAAGTTTTCTTTGAGAAGTATTTTAGGTTGCTTTATGTTTCAAAACATTTGAGCCATTTTTTTTTAAAACAAGTTTAATTTATGTGTTCTTTGATAACATTACTTTTTTCCCTTGTCACTCCTGCTTTATTGTTTTCCTAGGTGAGGTTCAATATTCTTTATTTTACAGGGAAGAAGAGTCTTTGGTAGAACAGTTTGTGTTTGAAGCATTGGTTACATATCTGGAAAGTCTGGCCTTAGCACACACAGATGAGAAATCCTTAGGTAGGTCTTATCTGAGCTTTTTGTTTGCACACCAGTTCTGTTTGCCTGACAAATCTATAAGAGCTTTTCCACTCAGGGGTTAAGCCTCAAGTAGTTCTCTCATAAGGTGGTGTTTTCTCTCATCTCCCATTTAGAATGGTAAGTGTGAAGGGGAGATATGAGATATGCCCCTCTGGTGCCCCTTCAATGCCCGCCTCCTCTAAGGCCCACAGATTTTCCAGGGAGTGCCCTTGGTGGCCACTGGGCTTGACCCCTGGCTGGTCAGAGATCCTGCCCAGGGCAGGTGGGACAGTTTTATTGTGCAGCTCCAATGAAGCCAGCCAGTTACTGTGATGACACGAAATGTGAGAATGTACGATTGCACCATGTAAAGAAAGCTGGGTATGATAACCACTGAGATGTGGCCAGTGTCTCACTGATGACAATTTGAAACATGGAAAATAGATCTCATTACAAGATTGTGATAAAGCTGTTTTGACCATAATTAAGAAATAATACAAAATAATAAGTCAGACATAGACTTAAATTAGCTAAGAGAGTAATAAATGGTAGTCTTTACAATGAAATTCTGTCTAGCGGGTATTATGAACATCCTGGAATTTCTGGGCTAGAAGTCTTCTTAGACATCTTACCCAGAGAACACAAGCGACTGATTTAGGTCACATAGCTGTGTGTGGCAGAATGCTCTTTCACTTATCCAGATTTTATTTTGTTTTTTCAAAAGACAGGTTGAGCTCTATTACTCTTCATGTTGATAGCCTGCTATGGGTAAAAATGCTTAAAATTTAGCTCTTGTCATCAAAGAGCTTAAAATTGTTTATCTTAACAGCTTATATAGGTGAATATTCTCAACAAGTGAAACTTAACTTTTAAAAATCACTGCCATATTTTCAAAGCATAAAAAGAAAACTTTTTCTTGGTTACAGAACTCAAGTTCTGTAAGGCTCCTTTCCTAAATAACCCGAGATGTCTGTGGATGGTTTTACTAATTTACTTTGGTTCTCCTCCAGTGGCTATATTTTCAAGCTATCGAATGGCTTAACCGACATAAGAACAAGGGGAGGTCAAGGAATTTATACCCCTTAAATAATAGGCTTAAATTGAGGTAAATAGGATCTGGCCTGGTATGTGAGTTTTGTAATACCCATAGAGTCTCTTCCACCTCAAATCCATTATGTGAGGCTGTGCTTTGGCTGGCTGGGGACTGGTGGAGCAGTTTCTCATTAGGTGCAGTATTGCTGTGAGTGTGTTTGTGCATGTGCACTGTACTATCCTGCAATCTTAAATGTGGGTTTTGTTTTTGTTTTGGGACAATATAAATCATTTATTTAAAATTTGCATTCTGAGGGATGAAACAATATTA
The DNA here is from genome assembly GCF_002201575.2 of Neomonachus schauinslandi. NCBI lineage: Eukaryota > Metazoa > Chordata > Mammalia > Carnivora > Phocidae > Neomonachus > Neomonachus schauinslandi. The sequence goes on along the minus strand of NC_058406.1, from coordinate 106,295,534 downwards.
ACTCTATTGTAAAATTACCTTTTTAGTTAAAAAACTAGGTCAATAAACTTATAATGCTATTTTATTAATAATAATTAGCTATTTATCCCCTTTGGAAATATATTTTTATACCCGAGAACAGGTACAATTCAACAATGTTGTGATGCCATTGATCACCTAAGGCGTATCATTGAAAAGAAGTATGTATCTTTAAACAAAGTAAAAAAGCGACGTAGGCCACGGTAGGTGCTAATTGCTTCCCTTTTTTATTTTTTCCAACATAAAACTAATTCTCAGTTAGTAAAAGAATTTGGAAGGAATGTGTGGAAGCATAAAGAATCAATTTTCTAAACAAGGACTGCGTGGAAATAGGAGTCAATTTCTAGGACACTAAAAAGCTTTGTGTTTGAAAATGCTTGGTTTAAGGTATAAATTTGTAACACATTTTATCTGCACTAATTTTGAATACAAATTTGGTGTGGAATTATTTGACTAGAAAATGCATGAGCTGTTATGGAGTAAATTTGAAATATAAAAACTGAAATATTGAAATAGTAGCATTTTGACAGCCATGGAATTACAGAATTATGAAATGAAGCTACCCAAAGCCAAGGCAGGCTTATTAACCAGTGGTATCCAGTCTTGACTATTAATTCCATCCTAGCAAGGTCTTATTCTCCAGAAGGATGGGTTGTGCCGTGCATCAGCCCCTCCAGATCTGTGCAGGGTGTCTAGGGAGTCTGCTGGCTGCTACCACTCTGCAGAAGCATTGGCACATGTAAATTAGATACTGATATTTTCTCTGTTGTTTTAAAATTGATCCCTTCAGATCCTATTGTTAACTTTTGACCTCTCTAGATCATTGGTTCTCAAACTGAAACATGCATCAGAATTACCTGGAGGTCTTGTTAAAACATAGGTTGCGGGCGCCTGGGTGGCTCAGTTGGTTAAGCGACTGCCTTCAGCTCAGGTCGTGATCCTGGAGTCCCGGGATCGAGTCCTGCATCGGGCTCCCTGCTCGGCGGGGAGTCTGCTTCTCCCTCTACCCTCCCCCCTCTCATGCTCTCTCTCTCTATCTCATTCTCTCTCTCAAGTAAATAAATGAAATCTTAAAAAAAAAAAAAAAACAAACATAGGTTGCTGCATCCTGCCCCCAGAATCTTTCAGTAGGTCTGGAGTGGGGCCAAGAATTTGCATTTTCTGCCAAGTTTTACAGATAATATTGATGCAGCTGGCTCAGGGACCACAATTTGAGAAACATTGCTTTAAATTTCAAATCCCCCTTTGTTTTAAGGTACATTGAAAAGGAAACATGAAAATATTGGTACTGTTGTTTTAAGAAACACTTTTTAACTTTTCCCTCAAGTTAACAAAAAATGAAGGTAAGCAGCATTTAGGACCAATATATTTAACCTGTGACATTTTGATGGCATACTAGTGATAATACATTAAAAATAAATTGAATGCCTTTTGATGAAGTTTCTACATGTGTGGCAAAATTGAGTTTATGGTTTCTGTACTAACATTTAGCTAAATGCTAAATGTTGGGATATGTGTATTAAATATAGTGTGTTATCTCCATTTAGAGGATTTCCACCTGCGGCATCATTGTGTTTACTGGATGTGGTCCAGTGGCTGTTAGCCCACTGTGGGAGGCCCCAAACAGAATGTCGACACAAATCCATAGAACTCTTTTATAAATTTGTTCCTTTATTGCCAGGTATTGTGATCTTTATGTCCTATAAATTATGGGTTTTGCTGTTACCAGTAGTAAAAGAGATGTATACTTATTTAAAATGTAACTTTTCCATTATATAGATGAGTATAACAAATAATACATTCCTAATAAAAGGATAAGTATATTCAATAATCATTACAGATCATTTGTATGACAAAGGATAAACTATGGGGTGTACATTTATCAAAGATTTATAGAAGGAAAGAAAAAAATCCTATTTTGATGTCAAATGATATAGAGGAAGTAAATTTAGAATTTCCCAGTATCTTTTTTATCCTACTACATTTTTGCTTTTTTATCTCATTTAAAGGAAATGAAGAAGGGTTGGATAACCAGTGCAGTTAACATGATATTCAGTTAATAGTTAGTGAAATAATGCAGTTGTTTTATTTCACCATGTGATTAATAAGATTGCTAAACTGCTAAATCTGAATGATCTCAGATTATTGTGATATTAAAGGAAAGCAGTGAACCCATGCTTTTTAATAATTATTGCACTAAGCCATTAAACAATACTTACAGACTTGAAATATTACTAAATTTTTTAGTACAGGAATAAATGTATTCTGTTTTCTCCAGTTAAGTCCAGACCGAGGTTTGGGAGTGTAGGTGTGGGGAAACTGTGCCTCAGGAGGGACCGAGGCCCTGGCTTCCCCCTATGGAATGCACTGTGCAAGAGTCCAGAACCAAGAGGTGCTATGGTGTCTGGATAAGAAAGGTCATGGTACACTATAAAACATGAGGAAGACCCAGTTCTTTTTAGAAAATAGGGTGGAGTACTACTTTGGGGCTTTTTCCTCATGGAAGAAGAAGTGACAATTACTTGGTATAGTTCTAAAACTTAGAAGATTCTATTCTATATTTTATTATACTATGGAATGTATTATGATATATGCCATAGATTTATATAGCATATGTTGCAGTTGTATTAGTACTACATATACTTTCTGGTATATAAATATTTGTCTATATTTATTTACTGTAATTATATATATAAAGTGGTAATGTGTATTTGGATTTTTAATGTAGAGAATTGTTTAAAAAACACCACTAGTATTTTATATTTGCTTATTGCTTTTAGTTAACAAAGTTAGTCGTAGATGTTGTCATTCTTACAATACACCTATAAAGTCCATGAAGATTGGATGGGTGGAAGGGTGGGGCATGTTTTCCTTATTTTTATTTTTATTTTTTTTAAGAGTTTATTTATTTATTTGACAGAGAACACAAACAGAGGGAGTGGGAGAGGGAGAAGCAGGCTTCCCACGGAGTAGGGAGCCTGATGCGGGGCTTGATCCCAGGACCCTGGGATCATGACCTAAGCCGAAGGCACACGCTTAACGACTGAGCCACCCAGGCGCCCCAATATTTTCCTTATTTTTAAATGAAACTTTGGCCCAGATATTATATGGGTGCAACTGCTAGTTGGCAGACCTTACCTCCCTCCCTGGCGGATCTCTGACTCTCCCTCAGCCCACACAATTTCTAGTGTTGTCAGCTTGACTGATCCTAGACATTTCTATTGTTCTTCTCAGTTGCCTACAATAGAGACCTCATGTATTTTCAATGAAATAAGTAGAACTCTGCTTCTCAGAATTGTTTCTGTTACACAAAGGATACCAAGTAGTAGATGAACCTTGCCCTGCTGCCAATATATATTTTGTATAAAAGGAATGAACATTCCTTCACTTATGCTCCTCTGTGCCCTCCAATGTTGCATCCACCATTCTCTCTCTGTTTTCCCCCCAGTAATTTTTTTCCCTTAAGTTTTTATTTTAATTCCAGTTAGTTAACATACAGTGTCATACTAGTTTCAGGTATACAGTATAGTAATTCAATAATTCTATATATTACCTGGTGCTCATCATGTCAAGTACACTCTTAAGCCCCACCACCAGTTAAATGATCCTTTAACCATCAGTTTGTTCTTTATAGTTAAGAGTCTGTTCCTTGGTTTGCCTCTTTTTGCCCCCATACGTTCATTTGGTTTTTTTGTTTGTTTGTTTTTTAAGATCTTATTTATTTGAGAGGGCACAAGCAGGGTAGGGGCAGAGGGAGAAGCAGATCCTGCTGAGCAGGGAACCCAACATGGGGCTTGATCCCAGGACCCCAGGATCATGATCTGAGCTGAAGGCAGACGTTTAACTGACTGAGCCACCCAGGAGCCCCTGTTTTGTTTGTTTGTTTCTTAAATTCCACCTATGAGTGAAATCACACGATGTTTGTCTTTTTCTGACTTGCCTAGCATAATGCTCTCAAGCTCCATCCATGTCATTGTAAGTGGCAAGATTTCATTCTTTTTTATGGCTGAATAATATTTATACTGCATCTTCCTTATCCACTCATCAGTCGATGGACACTTGGGCTGATTCTATATCTTCGTTGTAAACAATGCTACCTTCAGTGGTTTGTGTGTGTGTGTGTGTGTGTGTGTTTTAAGAGGGTGGGGAGCGGAGGAGGGAGAGAGAATTTCAACCAGGCTCTACACCCATCGTGGAGCCCAGCAGGGGGCTCAATTGATCCTACAACCCTGAGATCATGACCTGTGCTAAAATCAAGAGTCAGATGCTTAACCAACTGAGCCAACCAGGTGCCCCACCCCCAGTGGTTTTTAAGGGTCAATGTTAGGTGTCTTTTTAGATCAGAAGTCCTGTGTCCTAAAAGAGTACGCTGTTGTCAGGGCTGCTGGGCAACACCTAGATCAGTGGGCCATAATGACAAGTATACAGACATGTCCCTACGACATGTGTCAGGGGCTTCTGACTGCTGAGACTCATGTTGGTCAGAAAGCCAGGGTGACAGCAGCCATAGTTCAGAGGAGGAGAGTGAGAAGGAGGCAGGGATTTGGGAAGGTTCCCGGCAATCCAGATGTGCTTTCCCAGGCCTGTCTCTTGGTCCTCATATTCCCGTATCCTCTTCTTTCTCTACACCTGTCTCTCTCTGTCCTTTCTGTCCTTTCTCTTCTATGACTCTTAGCTAGTATTTGATATAGAACTTAAATATTATTTTTACTCATTATATTATTTTATTTTTCAATATTTAGTGAAAATAATGGAATGTTTAATAGTTCTCCCTAAAACAAACCTGAAAACATGATATTAAATCTTTTACTTCTATAGCGGTGATAGGTATATTTTAACACAATAGGAAAACTACTTCTTTTTACTACATCAGAAATACATTAGTGTTTTGAATTCTTCTCTAACTTCATTAGAATCAGGATGATTTGACCTTTTGAGCGTCACTGATTTCAGAGCATACAAAATAAAATTTAATGTTTTTTCTTTAGTTTAGAAAATGATTAATACCTAAAGGAAAAAATGCTTTTAAAAAGCAGTTAATTCGGGGCACCTAGGTGTCTCAGTCAGTTGAGTGTCTGCCTTTGGCTCAGGTCATTGATCCCAGGGTCCTGGGATTAAGCCCTGCATTGGGCTCCCTGCTCAGCGGGGACTCTGCTTCTCTCTCTCCCTCTGCTGCTCCCCCTGCTTGTGTGTGCACCCTCCCTCCCTCTCTCTCTCTGTCAAATAAATAAAATCTTTAAAAAAATAAATAAAATAGGGACGCCTCGGTGGCTCAGTCAGTTAAGCGTTTGCCTTCGGCTCAGGTCATGATCCCAGGGTCCTGGGATCGAGTCCCACATCGAGCTCCTTGCTGAGCAAGGAGCCTGCTTCTCCCTCTGCCTGCCTCTGTCTCTCTCTCTCTGATAAATAAATAAAATCTTAAAAAATAAATAAAATTAAAACATAATTCAACTCTTATTTAATAAAAACTGCATTTAACTGAGTGATAGATGCTATTCTAAGCACTATTTCAAGTATTAACTACTTCAATTCATTTACTCTTTGTAGGAACCTCAGAGGTAGATACTGTTAGGATTCTCATTTACAGATGAGGAAACCGGGACATGAGAGAGGCCAGGTCCACATAACCCGGAAGTAGAATAGGAACTTGAGAGTCACAGTGCTCTTTTTGTGTTCATCCTTTAAATTAGTCCTGAAAAAAAGGGATAACAATTGTCAAGAAAAAAGGCAAGGGAAAGGATATGATGTTTATCACTGCTCAAATGGTATCCAACCATTTTTATAATGTTTAAAGTAACTGAAGAGGATGGCTTTGGTGGAAATACCTTCTTGGCAGTAATTACAGTGAAACAAGTTGTGATTGCTATAGTTAAAAAAAAAAGATTATCCCTTATCATTCTGAAATTGTATTGCTCTGGTAGGTACTTTATATGGGACTTTTATGGAAACTATATTTGAAATACTGTGATATTGCCAGTTTTGTTCTGGTCTGAATATGTTTGTTAACATATCAGACTTTTAATTCTTGTTTTTTATTATTGGGGGATGCTACTTTTAATTAGGTACCATGATTAGATTAATTTTAATTATGTGAAAGTTATTTATATGTGTGTTTTAATCTTGTTTCTTTTTTAAGGCAATACATCCCCTTCTTTATGGCTGAAGGATATTCTCAAGAACAAAGATACTTCCTTTCTCATAAACATATTTGAGGGGGGAGGAGGAGACTGTGATCGGCTGTCAGGCATCCTTGCTCAGCCCACCCTCTTCCATCTGCAAGGGTCGTTCAGCCTGAGAGCTGCCCTGCAGTGGATGGACATGCTTCTGGCGGCTCTGGAGTGCTACAACACATTCATTGAAGAGAAAACCCTTGAAGCATCTGAGATCCTGGGTAGGTAAAACCTACACCCCCAGTTAACTGTGGTCCGGCTCTACCTGGAGTCATTCTGCGCAAAAGAGCAATGGGGTGTTTGACTAGACAGGCACCACTGTCTCAGAATCCCAGAAACAAAGGCGATAGCAGGGAGCATTAATTTAGTACTTGCATTCTTGAAGCTCACAGTGAGGGCAGGGTTCTGGTGTATATGACAGCACTGAGGCTACAGAAACCTGCCCAGTCTGTACTTCTGTGCCCTGTTTACAGGTTCTTGATGATCCTTTTATCAAATAACCTTTTGAGGTTTTCATTTGCATATAACACATTAAAAGAGTTCTTCCTGGGTGTCTGGCTGGCCCAGTTGATAGAGCATGCAATTCTTTTTTTTTCTTTTTTTTAGAGAGAGCGTGCAAGCAGGGTGGGGAGGGGTAGAGAAGCAGAGAGAGAGGCAGAGGGAGGGAGAGAAAGAATCTTAAGTAGGCTCCACGCTCAGTGTGGAGCTGGATGCAGGGCTTGATCTCATGACCCTAAGAACAAAATCAAGAGTTGGAAGCTTAACTAACTGAGTCACTCAGGCACCCGGAGCATGCAACTCTTGATCTCAGGGTTGTAAGTTCCAGCCCCACGTTGGGTGTAGAGATTACTTAAAAGAATAAAATCTTAAAAAAAAAATGTTTATGGGGGCATTTGGATGGTGCAGTTGGTTAAGCGGCTGACTCTTGGCTTTGGCTCAGGTCTGATCTCACGGTCCTGAGATCGAGCCCTACATTGGGCTCCATGCTCAGCACTGAGTCCGCTTCACATCCTCTGCCCCTCCTGCTAATGTTCTCTCTCTCTCTCCCTCTCTCAAATAAATAAATAAATCCTTAAATGTTTATGAAATAAATGAATTCTTCCTGACATGAGGCTCTGTGATCTTATTCCATGGTTTTTGAGTAGCATGTCTTTATTTTTCTTACATTTTCCTATTCCTTAGTGTTTTTATTGTAGCATGATGATAATAGTATTGTTTACAGAGGATAGAATGCAGGGTGGAGTGTTTTGTGTGCTCCTTAGCCCTTGCTGGGAAGAAGGAGATGGGAGGCTCCATCCTTCTAGTGACCTAAATGGGACCTCAGAAGGCGGGAGATGGCTCCTGGGAGGTGGGTCTCTCCCAGAATAGAGTACCCGGGAGCGGAACATAGCTGAGAGGTAAGTTGCTCTGGGCTTCGAGGTTCTCTGAGCAAGCTATTTTAGTCTTCAGGGGTTTCACCTAAATCCTCTCTCATGGGCTGAACATCCAACTTACCACTCAGACACGTCCTGTTATTTAAATGATTTTCAGCGTAGACAGAACATCCATTCTGGTGGTGGCTGACTAAAGGAACTACAAGTCTCTAATTCTGTCAGAGCTGAAGTCTGTATTTCAGGAATTTGGGAGAAAGAACCAGGCTGTCTTGTCTTCCTTCTAGCTTGAGGAAGTCGGAGCCAGACATGGTGGGGAGTGTGAAATTTGGGTGCGTACGCACATGCTGGGGTTCAGGAAAACAGATTCTATGCTTTTGAGATCTGACTCTCTAGCATGGGATTCTGCATGATTCTAGTATGGGATTTTAGAAGGATAGGTCAGATAAGTTCTGAAACTTTAAAAACAGCAATAGTATAGCTGTTCACTTACAAATAGTACCTTAAATTTGTTGTTTTAAGAGATCTATATCATTTTGAAAATTTCTTTTTTAAAGATTTTATTTATTTGACAGAGAGAGAGACAGTGAGAGAGGGAACACAAGCAGGAGGAGTGGGAGAGGGAGAAGCAGGCCTCTCGCAGAGCGGGGAGCCTGATGCAGGGCTTGATCCCAGAACCCTGGGATCGTGACCTGAGCCGAAGGCAGACGCTTAATGACTGAGCCACCCAGGCGCCCCAGCTTTTTTAAAAAAAATTAATTAATTAATTAATTAATTAATTTAATGTATTATTTCTTTATTTTTAAGATTTTATTTATTTATTTGACAGAGAGCGAGAGAGGGAACACAAGCAGGAGGAGTGGGAGAGGGAGAAGCAGGCCTCTCGCAGAGCAGGGAGCCTGATGCAGGGCTTGATCCCAGGACCCTGAGATCATGACCTGAGCTGAAGGCAGACGCTTAATGACTGAGCCACCCGGGCGCCCCTCATTTTGAAAATTTCAACAAGGAAAAAAAGCATAGGAAATATGTCATCCCCTCTCCCCTAATTGCATTACCTAGTGACAAACACTAAGACAGTATAGTCTTTACTTTTCTAAACTTTTTCTATACATATAATATATATTTTAATTTTTATTTTATAACTTAATGCAATTATTGCATGCTTTACTGTAATTTGCTTTTTAAAAAGAAACTTAACTTTTAAAGAGAAACTTAACATATTGGATGTCTTTTTAGGTCAGTAAATATACCTTGAGCTAATTTAAATGACCACATATTACTAAATTAAGTGAATGTGTCACAATTAAGCAGTCTTCAAACTGTTTTATTCATTTACCTTGTGAGGAGTGGGGAACATTAAAAACAATGTACCTTCTTTCAAACTTGACAAAAAATTCCCCGTTGCTTTCAGTTGTAATTTCTGGTGTATCATAAATGTGGGTATTTTAACATAAAACTGTTAGCATTACTTAAAAAATGTATTCAGTGGAGCCTAAGTACTGTAGAGGTTTTTTTATTTAACATCATCAGCCTTAACAGTTCCTTTACTGGAAATTTTGCAAAGTTCCTGAATTATTCTTACCATTCTATATACCCTTAACATTTTTTTTATCCTAAGTCTTCTGTGTTTTTATGCTTATGTTTTTACTCATAACTCTTTGTCTTTGCAACAAAATGGTCTACATGTTATAGGTTTCTTCTGTGTTGCATTATCATTGCATTTGTTATTAGGGCACTTTATGTTTATTACCACTATAACGAAATAAGCATAGTAAAAATTTTGTTGAATAATTATTACATATAAAAAGTAAAATTATATGGTTAGAATTCTATTTTTGTTTTGTATAGATTTTACTAAAAAATAACTTTTTCACATAAACAAGTGCCATATTTGAATGGTGCTAAATGAACTTGCTAAAATGCTCATTTTTTTCCACATTTAGCATATCTGTGATTGGAATGTGTCATACAGCCCCTGGCCTGTTGGATTCAAGGATATTTGGTGTTTGAAAATGAAATTCTTAATATTTTTCTCTCATTTCTTTGAATACATAGTGATCTGTCATCAAAATTATTTTTAATGCTCTGTCGAGTTGGCAATTTGATGAACTTAAATTTTATGGAAATAAAGAATTAGAAACCCTCAGACTTACAAAAGCATTTCTTTTTTTTTTTTCTTTTAGATTTTTATTTATTTATTTGAGAGAGAGAGCATGAGCGGGAGGAGGAACAGAGGGAGAGGGAGGAGCAGACTGCTTGCTAAGCAGGCTGCCTGATATGGGGCTCGATCCCAGGACTCTGGGATCATGACCTGAGCCGAAGGCAGACGCTTAACCTACTGAGCCACCCAGGCACCTCTATAAAAGCATTACTTAATCAGTCATTACCTTTACTCTTTCAACATGTACACCGCTTTTTAAGACTGTCCCTTTGTTTGGGAGGTCTTGACTCTCTGGTACAAAACTACAGTAAGACTAAGGAGAGGAGAAAGTTGTTTTGTCTTTCTTCCATAAGTAAGACTGGGGTAATCATGAAAGAAGTAGGGATGGGGGGACAGAGAACCAGTACCTTTGTGTTTTTAGACATGTGAGTTTTATGAAAAAGTCTCTTTGGGAGTTGATGCAATTGTTTCCATAAAAAGACCACTGCCAGAATTTGTTTCTCTGTTGCCTCTTTGAAGGACATTTCAGTTGTTTCTGTTTCTTCATTATTAAAAACAAAGCTAAAATGAACATCCGTATAAACACATCTTTATAATTCTGCCATTATTTCATTAGGATAAAATTTCAATGCTGGATCAAAGCATATGAGCTTTTTTAACATTTGATAGAAATTGGTGTGCATATTTTTTAAAGCTTTTTTGAATTTTGACTAAAAGTATATCATGCCTATTTACATTAATCATAGTGGAGTTAGAAGGAAGCATATGTTAATAATTCAGTATAATTTTTTTTAGGTACTGAAACACAGTCTTCACTTTGGAAAGCGGTGGCTTTCTTTTTAGAAAACATTGCTATGCATGATATTACGGCAGCAGAAAAGTGCTTTGGCACTGGGGCAACAGGTCACAGACCCAGCCCACAAGAGGGAGAAAGATATAATTACAGCAAATGTACGATTGTGGTCCGGATTATGGAATTTACCACAACGCTGCTCAGCATCTCCCCAGAAGGCTGGAAGGTAGGTCACTCCTGGTGCTCTTAGTTTGAGGTCAGTACTTGGCACTGGAAAAATATTTTCTAGTACCTATTAAAAGTGGTTTTGGTTTTCTTAGAACTTTCCATTGCTATAGGAGTTATGTGTTCTTGAAAGTAATAAAATTTTGCATGTACATCAGATTCTTACTGTGTGAATAAAATACAAAATAGTTTTTCTAAATGTTTTATTGGATATTGCATTTTATGCTATGATCAAACGTTTGCGTTAGGAAACGTGCATTAACAAATATTTGTAAATGTCTGTGAGGCTTATTATATAAACAAAGTCCAGTCGGTGTATCCATTTAATACATACTAAGTGTCTACTCTAAACCAGGGGCCATAAAACTATGGTCCACAGGCCAAATCCCACCTGCTGCCTGCTATTGTAAGGAAGGTTTCATTGGAACTTGTCTAAGCCCATTTGTCCATGTATTGTCTGTGGCTGCTTTCACATTATAATGGCAGTTAGTTCAGCAGCTGCAGCAGAGACCATAGGGCCCACAAAGCCTAAAATATTTATTTTCCAACCCTTTACAGAGAAAGTTTGCCAACTCCTGCCCTAGCCGGCAAAAATTCCCGGCTTCATGGACCTTACACTAGTGAAAATTTAAGTGCTGACTAATGGATGTGGTTTTTTTTTGTTTTTTGTTTTTTGTTTTCGCCAATCATCTTTTACAGCTCCTTGAGAAGGATTTATGTAATAACAAAAACCTTATGAAACTCTTGGTGAAAACCCTATGTGAGCCCTCGAGCATAGGTTTCAATATTGGTGATGTCCTAGTTATGAATCATCTTCCTGATGTTTGTGTAAGCCTGATGAAAGCACTAAAGAAGTCCCCATACAAAGACACCCTTGAGATGTACCTCAAGGAAAAAATAACAGCACAGAGGTGGGCATTCAGATCATGCTTGGGATCAGTGTTGTGTTGGAATTTAAGGTTGTAACATACTCTGGCAGCTGCGTGTGTTTCTGCTATAGCCCCATTTCCTAAAGTAAAGGATCTCATCAGTTGTTTGATTTTCATGCTTTCCCTGTACCTTATGGTAAGCAAGCCTCTGATGTGGCTTAGCCCCGTGTTGATTTCCACGGTTGGATTAGCTCATGGGCCCTGTGTTCATTGTTAACCCATGTTTGCTTTCCAGGGTCATGTAATGAATTTGAGTGTCAAGTAATCAATAAACACATTTATAACAGAACACATAGAGTTTTTCAGTGTATCCTGCTAGTTTAGTGAGATTAATACTCCTCTCGTTTCTTTTTGTTTTTCTTACATGGCAGCATTGAGGAGCTCTGTGCTGTTGACCTGTATGGCCCTGATGCTTATGTGGATAGGGCCAAGCTGGCGTCTGTCGTGTCAGCTTGTAGACAACTTCACAGAGCTGGTTTTTTGCATGTTGTATTACCATCTCAGGTAACCACAGCCAATCTGTTTTTACATTTCTCTTAGCTTTATTAAGCTAATTAGTCCATTTATTTATATATATGTTTTAAACATCCTGTATGTATGGAATGTGCTGAAGTGGGTGTTATAGAATTACTTGTGCCAGACATGTGTTAACTTAGAATATAAATATAAAAATTTATAAATATAAAATAAAATGAAGGACATTTATATTTCCAACAGCCTTTTGAAGAACTTTAGGGATGAACTGCTATCGTGCCTTTGTGGGTAGGCAATATAAATGAAAAAATATAGCATAGAAAGCAAAGTTGAGTGAAGATTTTCCTGACGATTAGAATGCAGTCGGTGTTAATGAACATGGATTTTTTTTAATTCATGAAAGGTGTGAAATTGTGTTTCTATAAAATATCTTATTGCTGGATGTTTCGGTGTTGACTTTATTTTAGTCTGCAGATCAGCATCATTCTGTTGGCACAGAACTTCTTTCCCTGGTTTATAAAAGCATTGCACCTGGAGATGAACGAGAGTATTTTCCTTCACTAGACCCCAGTTGTAAGCGATTAGCCAGTGGACTTCTGGAGTTGGCCTTTGCTTTTGGAGGACTGGTAGGAACAGCAGCTGCATGCTATGCTATCCTAATGATGTAAATATATAGTTCACTTACGGTGTGTTCCTAAAAACAAGAATTTAGCTGGAATTTAGTAAGTTCTTAGCTAAGCAAGTACTTTAATAGATTTATATGATCTGACTTCCTTTCTAAAAGGTTTTTTTTAATAAAAGAAATAGGACAATATTCTTCTTAAATTGGGGTTTGTCTATTGCACTTTGTTTCCAAAAAGACTTTATAAGGCAGAGAACATTTTGTGAATATAAAGCTGAACTGTGTTGACACAGTGGCTTCCTCTTCCCCTGTCCTTTGTGATTTTCAGATGGCTGATTTAGGAGCACCCCTGGAGGATAATTCCAGAGGCACCACAGAAAGATATCTTCATGGATTTTCAAACTGTTCAGGGCTGGTCTCACACAGTCTCTGCTGTAGCTGAGATCTGCTAGCCAGTCCTTTGTGTTCATTCCTTCTACCTGTCTTCCCTTTCCTGTAGCAGAAAGCTCTTCTTTGCCCATTTGTTCACTTAATATAAACAAATCATGTGTTGAAATGGTCTAAAAATGCCCTTACTAGCCTCTCCCCTCAAGAGCAACAACAACAAGATTTTCTGGAAATTTGGGAGAAACATGAGTCAAGGAAGATTTCTTTCCCAAAATGAAACCTAGAAAATGCAAGCTTGTTGAAATGTATACAATTCAAACTTGAACCCAGGCCTTCAAATACCAGGTTCTCTTTAGACCTTACTGTGTGATTTTCCACTTCCAAAGGTAGCAGCTTCCCAGGAGTCTTTCTCTAATGGGTAAAATACATACTCCTGTCATTGTACCTTTCCTTGCTTTTTCAGTGTGAGCACCTTGTGAATCTTCTCCTGGACACAGCAGTGTTGTCTAAGCCAGCCCCAGGAGTGCCCCAGAGAAACATGGTCAGCTTCTCTCACGGAGAGTATTTTTATAGCTTGTTCTCAGAGACAATCAACACTGAATTATTGAAAAATCTAGATCTTGCTGTATTGGAGCTCATGAAATCATCTGTGGATAATCCCAAAATGGTAATGAATTTTTTTTTATTTTTACTTTTTTTTTACTTGTAGCAAGAATTACCATCAGACTCCACTCATTGGGCCAGAGACCCTTGTGGTGTTAGCCAGAGATTTGCCCCCCACGTCATACACTACCTACACTTGTGAGTTCATTGTGAAATTTTTACTTAAGTGAAATATGTTTTCTTATATAATGCCTATAAAAAGATTGCCATATTCTTGAAAAATGTCTAAACAAAACAGTTTCTCTTCCCGGAAGGTTTAAAGCTCTTGCCAATGTTTGAAAACAAAATCAAAGGAAAGAAAACCCAGCTTTAATGAACATTTAATAATGTTAAGTGGACATTGAAACAGTGATTATTTTTTTTAATCTCTCACTCCCTCAGAATCTCTAGGCCGAATATTACAAGGCACAGCTATGTAGTATAAACTTTTGTGAAGAAGTGGTTTTGGATCTCATAAGCCTGTCATGAGGCCTGAGCCTGCCTTTGTTTTTGCACCAGCTGCCAGCTGGTTTTGTGCACTCCGGTGCTTTCTGTAGTCATGGTCCTTTCACAGGTTGGTACAGAGAGTCATTATTTCCTGTGTGCTCCTGCTGTAGCCCACTTTGCCCCCTCACGTTGAACCTTGGATCTCAGTATTTAATACATAGTTGACTTTGGTTTGCTAAACTTGTAAAATTTTGAAATTTAACCCAGTCCGTAGATGGTCAGGAGCTGGGAACTATTGGGAATGACCATTTTAAGGGAGAATGCATAATTTCCTACTGAGTTAAGCTTTTATTCCAAACAGTGCTTGTTGTCTGTCGTAGGGGAGTATTTTGTGGCAGGTTGTACTAGGTATTTGTATTTAAAGTTAGAAATGAACTTTTAGTAGATCCGTGACACCCAGGAAATAGAACATTATGATCTCTGAAGCTGTTCAGACTTCTGGTGAAGGTAATGGATAAAAACCATACATATTTACCTCTACTTTCTCTTCGGTTCCCTCTAAAGTGACAGAAATGGGTCTTTTTTGTTTTGTTTTTGTTTTTAAAGCACAATGTTAAAAGACACATTAAAGGAGGAAAGACAAGAGTGACAGTATTTTGGAAGCTAGAAAGCAAAAAGACAAGTTATAACAGACTTCAGAGTCCAAGAAAACTGCAATGTAACATAGTGGTGGGGGATGGGCAGCTGATTTGTGCTGCAGAACCCAGACTTTCTGGGGCTGGTGATGGAGTCCCAGGCCTCCAGAGTACCGGGAGCAGGATGTGAAGGAGAGGCTGAAAAGAGGAGGACTGTGTGAATGTTAGCTGTCCCCTGCCAGGTCACCTGGCCTTGCCTTGTCCTCAAGGAACTGATCCTTCTGCACTTGAGGACACTGGGGGCAGCCACATCTCTGGAAGGGATAAGTATCTCTGCACTGGGGCACTCTAGGCAGAGTTGAGTGTAGGATACCTTTTCTTTAAATTTTTTTCTTTTTAATTGAAAGACCTATAAAGATAAGAGTCATGTTCTGTATATAAACACCAGTATTTCTTGGAGCAATGACGTAGAGTTTGAAATACGTCACACTATATAAAAAACATTTTATTATTCCATAAGTGAGAACTGTTGTTTTGTACTTTGATCTCTCAAGTTTAATGTCACTTCTCCCAGTCTTCTGACCTTAGTCTCCCACTAGTATTTTTGAACAACCAAAATATTTCTGGTGTGTGCTGTATTTTTGTAATTTGCCCATTTTTCTTTTGGGGTGAAACTTCTTATTTAAGAGATTTTTGTATATTAAGGATAGTAGACCTCTGTCATGTATGCAGAAAGTACTTTTTCCTATTGGCCATTTGTCTTTCAATCTCACTTAGAGTGTTTATTCTATACAGAAATATTTATTATAGTTAAATTTATTAATCTTCTTTTCTATCATTCCTATCTTCCGTGTCATACTTAGAAAGGCCTTCTTCACCCCAGTATTATCTGTCTAAAATCTGCCCATCTTTTCTTCTGTTACTTTCATAGGTTCTTTTTTTAACAAATATAAATAATACAAAGAGCACACTTGCATATTCTTGAAAGTGAAATTTAGAATCGTTTTTTTGGGTTATCACCCTTTCCACAACATGGTAGGGATTTTAAGTGATAATACACCGAATATTGAGTAAATTTAAACCAAATTGACCTTTTTAAAACATAAGCCTACTTCTTCTAAGGTACATATTTCCATTTATTCAAACCTTTACTCATATTCTCAAATTTTTTTTGTCATACTATTATGTAGAATGCTATCATTTTATTCATCTAGTTACTGCACATTTCTTAAGAACATTTCTAGATATTGGATGCTATTCAGTTGTAAATGTAAATGGAACATTTTCCCTTTATATTTTTTTGGGGGAAAGATTTATTTATTTGAAAGAGAGAGAGAGAGAGAAAATGAGTGGGGGAGGGCCAAAGGGGGTGGGGGAGAGAGAGAGAGAGAGAGATAGAAGCAGACTCCCTGGCTAAGCATGGAGCCTGACACAGGGCTCAGTCTCATGAACCTGAGATCATGACCTGAGCTGAAATCAAGAGTCAGACTCTTAACTGACCGAGCTACCCAGGCTCCCCACCTTTTTATTTTCTTTTCAAGGATGTGGTAATCAGAAAACTACTGATTTTGTTTATTTTATAACCATTCACATGAATGAATATTCTTTTTCTTTTTTCCAAATTTATGGAGATATAATTGATATATAACATTTTGTAAGTTTTAGGTGTACAACATGCTGATTTGATTTAATCAAATTTGATAATCATACAGAATGATTACTGTGATAAGTTTAATGTTCATCACCTTATATTGATAAAATTTTTTCCATGCAATGAGAACTTTTAAGCACATCAGCATTTTTCGGATATGTGATACAGATTGTTAACTTCAGTCACCATGCTGTACATTACATCTCCAGAACTTAATTATCTTATAACTGGAAGTTGTACCTTTGACCACTTTCATTCATTTTGCCCAACTTCACATCCCCTGCCTCTAGCAAGCACCAGTCTGTTCCCTATGAGTTTGATTTTTTAGATTCCATGTATAAATGATACACAGTATTTAACTTTCTCTGTAGGATCCATTTCACTTAGCATAATGTTGTCAGGGTCAAATCTACGTTGTGACAATTGGCAGAATTTTCTTCTTTATAATGGCTGAAAAAATTTCATTGTATATGTATATACCACATCTTCTTTATTCATCTGCTGATGGACACTTAGTTTGTTTCCATGTCTTTGGCTATTGTACATAATGTTGCAATGAACATGGGGATGCAGATATATTTTTTAGATAGTGATCTCCTTTTCTTCAGATAAATATCCAGAAGTGGAATTGCCAGACCATATGGTACTTCTATTTTTAATTTTTGGAAGGACTGCCACACTGTATTCCATAGTGGCTGCACCAGTTTACACTCCCACTAGCAGTGCACAAGAGTGCCCTTTTCTTCACATCCTCACCAACACTTTTGTCTTTTTGATGCTAGTTGTTCTTACAGGTATGAGATGATACCTCACTATGGTTTTGATTTGCATATTCCTGATGATTAGTGATGTTGAGCATTTTCATGTATCTTTTCATGTACCTTTTGACTACCTGTCTTCTTTGGAAAATGTCTATTCAGTTCCTCTGCCCATTTTTAAATTAGATTGTTTGATTTTTTTTGCTGTTGAGTTGTATGAGTCCTTCATATATTTTGGATATTAACCCCTTATCAGATACAAGATTTACAGATATTTTCTGCCATTTTATAGCTTGCCTTTTCATTTTGTTGGTGATTTCTTTTGCTGTGCAGAAACTTTTTAGTTTGATGTAGTTCCACTTGTTTATTTTTACTATTGTAGCCTTTGCTTTTGGTGTGAAATCCAAAAAAACAATCATTGCTAAGACCAATGTCAAGGAGCTTATCCCTTAAGGAATTTTATGGCTTCAGGTCTTAAGTTCAAGTCTTTAATACATTTTGAGTTGATTTTTATGTATGGTGTAAAATAGATTTCAAGTTTCATTCTTTTGCATGTAGCTGTCCAGTTTTCCCAGTACCATTTATTGAAGAGACTGTCCTTTCTCCATTGTATATTCTTGGCTTCTTTGTCCTTCATTGTATATTCTTGGCTCCTTGCATGTGTTTATTTCTGGGCTCTCCGTTCTGTTCCATTGATCTATGTGTCTATTTTTATGCCAATACTGTATTGTTTTGATTACTTTGACATAGCATGAAATCAGGAAGCATAATGCCTCCAGCTTTGTTGTTCTTTCTCAGGATTGCTTTGATTATTCAGGGTCTTTTGTGGTTCCATACAAATTTTAGGATTGCTTGTTCTATTTCTATGAAAAATTCCATTGGAATTTTGATAGGGATTATATTGAATCTGTAGATTGCTTTGGATAATACCAACATTTTGGCAATATTAATTATTCTATTCCATGAGTACAGGGTATCTTTCCAGTTATTTGCATCTTCAGTTTTTTTCATCAGTGTCTTCTAGTTTTCATCATACAGGTTTTTAATCTCCTTGGTTTAATTTATTCCTAGGTGTTTTATTCTATTTGATGCAATTGTAAATGGGATTATTTTCTTAATTTCACTTTCTGATAGTTGGTTATTAGTATATAGAAATGCAACAGATTTTTGTATATTGATTTTGTGTCCTGCAACTTTACTGAATTTATTGATTAATTTTAACAGTTTTTTGGTGGAGTCTTCAGGGTTTCCTATATATAATATGCCATCTGCAAACAGAGACAGTGTTATTTCTTCCCTTCTGTTTTTGATGCTCTTTCTTTCTTTTTCTTGTCTGATTGCTATGGCTAGGACTTCCAATACTATGGTGAATAAAAGTGGTAAGAGTGGACATCCTTTTCTTGTTCCTGACTAGGGAAAAAGCTCTCAATTTTTCACTATCAAGTGTGATGTCAGCTGTGCATTTATCATATATATGGCTTTTACTATGTTGAAGTATGTTCCCTCTGTACCCGATTTGTTGAGTTTTATCATGAATGGTTGTTGAATTTTATCAAATGTTTTTTCTGTATCTATTAAGATGATCCTATGATTTTTGTCCTTTATTTTGTTAATGTGGTATATCACGCTAATTGATTTGCAGATGTTGAACCATCCTGGCATTCCTGAAATAAACCCCACTTGATCATGGTATATGATCCTTTTAATGTATTGTTGAATTTGGTATGCTGATGTTTTGTTGAGGAGTTTTGCATCTTTGTTCATCAGAGATATTTTCCTGTAATTTTCTTGTAGTTTCCTTGTCTGGTTTTGGTATCAGGATAATGCTGGCCTCATGGAATGAGTGTGGAAGTGTTGACTTGTCTTCTAGTTTTTTTAGAAGAATTTGAGGATTGGTCTTAGTTCTTCCTTAAATGTTTGGTAGGATTCACAGTGAAGCTATCTGGTCCTGAACTTTTGTTTGTTGAGAGGTTTTTGATTACTGATTCAACCTCCTTACTATTAATTGGTCTGTTCAGATTATCTCCTCAAGATTCAATCCTGGTAAGTTGTATATTTCTAGGAATTTATCAGTTTTTTTCTAGGTTGTCCAGTTTGTTGGTGAATAATTGTTCATAATGGTCTTTTATGATCCTTTGTATATCTTTGATGTAGAAATACCTTTTTGAAACAAGGAAGTTAAGTGAAAGCCTCCCTGAATTCTGAACTTTGAGGCTTTTAGCTCTCTTCCCCCAGTTTGGCTCCCAGAATATGGTTGGTTAGGTATAATACCTTCAGGCAGGATATCAGAATATTTTGACAAGCCTAAGAGAAAATGAAGATTAAGTGTCATCATTGCCCAGCCAACCTTCACTGATCCTTATTGCCAGTGACCTTGCCACTGCCCAGTACTTTTAGTCAGTGTCTCAATATGTGCCAACAGCCAGGGAGCACCAGGCATCGAGGAAATGGATTCTAAAAGGGATAGGCAGGTAAAAAGCTATTTGACACAGAGACTATTCAGTGAAATTGAAATGTAAAGAGAAAAGAACCACAGAAATGAAAGAAGATAGCTTATTGACGAAATAAGAATTGCTACTGAAAAGAACACTGAACAAAAAAGAACATTTGAGAATTAAGCACAGGCATCAGAAATTAAAAATGAAATGGGTTTGGAAGATAAAATTTAGAAACTCTCCCAGAGAATAAAGTAAAAAGACAAAACAGAAAGTAATAGAGAAAATATGATGAAACTTGGGATCCACTGATAAGGTCCAGCACCAGGACCTCCTCCTCAGGGGGAAGATGGGCCCTCAAGAGAATGTCCCAGAAATGAAGGCCTTGAGCTTCCAGATGGGAAAGGGCCATTGAGTATCCAGCACAGTGTATGAAAGCAGCCTCACATGGAGCAAATTTCTTGACAATTCAGAACCCCAGGGGCTTCACCATGAGAAAAGATTCTAAAAAGTTTCTGCAAGAGAACCTGATTACATTTTAAAGGATCAAGAAATCAGATGCCGTTTGTCTTTGCAACTTCAGAGTGGACACTAGAAGACTGTAAGCCAAATTCCTTTCACAATTCAGCAAAGAAGATTCCAACCTAGAGTTCTGAATCTGGCTAGACTATCAGTCATGTGTGAGAGTTGAATGCAGATGTTCCAGATGTTCCAGATCTCAAAGGAATCTTATCTCCTATGCACTCTCATCAGTCAGCCAAGAAAGTGGAAAATGTTGGATCTGGGAAGTTGGCTCAAACACAGAGAAGGGGACCATTCTCCTGGAGGGTGCTGAAGTGACACCCAGAGGGCAGTGATCACAGACATTCCAGAGTGGGAGCTATGTTGCCACTGAGATGGAGCTGATAGACTTCCTGATGTGTTTAGATGTCTTGAGGTGATTTCATTAATTGGGGAGAGTTTGATGGCAAATAATGATAGGCACATTGAAAACAGCAAAGAAAGCAGGCAAGTTAATACTTCAGGGAGATCAGAATGTTGTGTAAAAATGATTGCATTGTCATAATGATAAGAATATTGAATATTGGGCGCCTGTGGCTCAGTTGGTTAAGCGACTGCCTTCAGCTCAGGTCATGATCCCAGGGTCCTGGGATCGAGTCCCACATCGGGCTCCCTGCTCTGCGGGGAGCCTGCTTCTCCCTCTCCCACTCCCCGTGCTTGTGTTCCCTCTCTCGCTGTATCTCTCTCTGTCAAATAAATAAATAAAATCTTTAAAAAAAAAAAAAAAAGAATATTGAATATTAATCTAACCAAAATTAGGATGTCAGCTACTGGAAAGGTGTTGGGACAGGAAATGTGTGTGTGTGTGCAAGCATGTGTATATGCTTCTGTGCATGTGCCTGTATAACAGAGGAGAGTTAATTCTTCCTCTCATCGAGAATGCTCCCAACTAAGAAAATAAGCAATAGGATGAACATGATTTCATAAAGGAGACCACCTTATGCTTTTGTGGGAAAATTTACATGTTAAGTTTTTCTTCTCAAATTTGAGGAGTTATGAAATAAATAGCTATTACAGAAATAGCATCTTTATTTTCCAAGAATAGCTTTGAACTGAAAGTAGATTTTGTTATATATCCATCAGTCTTGATACTGAGGATTTTTCTTCAAGTACCACACACACTTATTTCAGGTAAGCACCGTTCTGAATGGTATGTTAGATCAGAGCTTCAGGGATCGAGCCAGCCAGAAACACCAAGGACTGAAACTTGCGAGTACAATTCTGCACAACTGGAAGAAGTGGGACTCCTGGTGGGCCAAAGATTCTGCTCCTGAAAGTAAAACAGCAGTGCTGACCTTACTGGCCAAAATTTTGCAGGTACCTTGAGAAACCTTAAAAAGGAAGTTGTTTTGGACTCTGTAAGTTTTATCTTTAAAAATGTGATGGAGATTTCTTAAGAAGCTCGTTGCTTTGATAAGTAAAAAAATATTTTCACTGGACATTTGCTGATTACCTTACATTTTATACTTTTTCCATTATTATCATTTATATTCATTATCCTTTCCTATACTTTACCTTTTAGTGTCTTTACATGCATTGTCTTAGCAGATAAATTTAAAATATTTCAGAACAAGAATTGTTAAAATATTGTTGAAGCCGAAGAACAAATTTCTAGATTATTTCTGAAATTAAAAAACTTAGAAACTGTGTTAAAGGAAATTAGAGGCATAATACAGAAATGTATCATGTTTTATTTCCTCTCCTTTAGATTGATTCATCTGTATCTTTTAATACAAATCACAGTGCGTTCCCTGAAGTCTTTACAACATATGCTAGTCTACTTGCTGATTCAAAGTTGGGTTTACATTTAAAGGTAAGTGATGAAAAAGATTTTTCTTTCAGATTACATTCTCCATTATTTTCCCATTTTATATGTTTACATATTTGTGATGTTTTCTGTTTTTTATTATGGAAAATTTCACACATACTCAAAAGCAGAGATTACGTGACCCTTGTGTACCTGTCACTCAGCCTCAATAGCCATCTGTCTATGGGCATGTCTGTTGCAACTATGCAGCCACTCCTACCCTTGAAAGATACCCCTGGCATCATGTTATTTGATCTGCACATACTTTTTTATGTCTCTCTAAAAGATAAATATAATCACAATGAGTTTCCCATACTTAGAAGAATTAATATTTGTCTTTTCATATGTGTGGTTCAAATTGGCTTTTTTGAGAATTGCTCTATTAGTGAATGACAGAATTTAAACTATTACTCAGTCATTTTTCTATTAATAACTATATCTTGGTAATTTTTAGAGTCAAGAACTTAATATTATAATTTTAAAGTCCTATAATAATTAGATTTTATGTTCTAATAAAATATGGCCTTAATGAAAGACATCTAAAATTTTTAGTAGACCGTAAGGATATTTCTTTGGAATTTTCTGTTCTGTGGTTAATCAAGTTTCTCATTCCTCAGTATGAGGGAGCCTGGGAACTTTCTTGCCATGCAAGGGAGATAAGAAATACCATCTAGTTTCTTTTACTCTTGTTATAAACTTCTGAATTAGCTCTACGAGAAATATTTATAAATTTTCCCATAGGTTGTTCAGTATGCTCTTTCCACACCAAACTTATCCAGTGTATCTGTATGAGAGTCTGTATTTGTAGAAGGAGAAATCACACAGCATCATCATACAGTGTCCTATTTAATTACACGTATAGCCCTGAGTTGGCCTGCTGGCCTCTAGAGTAGAAGCTGAGATACGGTATTGTGTTCAGGTTGGTTTTCAGTGTAATCTACAAGGTATTCTGAAGTCATTCATTGAATCCACACAATGCTTTATTTGCAAAGCCTTAAGAAAGCAGTAATTTTATTTATTCTATAGGATTCATAAGCCCTGACTGGGGCAATTTCATTATGTCTGCATTGCTCCCACAGGGTCAGGCTGTAATTCTTCTTCCATTCTTCACCAATCTTACTGGAGGCAGTCTTGAGGACCTTAAGCATGTCCTTGAAAAGCTTATCATTTCTAATTTCCCCATGAAGTCTGAAGAATTTCCCCCGGGAACTCTGCGGTACAATAATTATGTAGACTGCATGAAAAAGGTTAGTTTTTAGTAGTACCAAGTGAAGTTAA
The DNA here is from genome assembly GCF_002201575.2 of Neomonachus schauinslandi. Taxonomy (NCBI): domain Eukaryota; kingdom Metazoa; phylum Chordata; class Mammalia; order Carnivora; family Phocidae; genus Neomonachus; species Neomonachus schauinslandi. The sequence goes on along the minus strand of NC_058406.1, from coordinate 106,272,171 downwards.
AACATTGTATTTCTGTTAAATTTCTTGATGAAAAGAAGTAAGTGAAATATTCAGAGCCAGAGAGGTATTGTAACTTTAAGAATTCAGTTCAATTCATTTTGAAAGCTGGGTAGCTGTGGAGGCAGATGCATATCTAAATCCTTTGGAATTCATTCCCTCCCGTTTTAAATTGAAATCTTTTATGCAGAAAAACATTGTGAAATATTCTATGCATAATGTATAAATTTTGAAAATTAATGCCAAAAAGAGCTAAGAAATAGAATAAAGTAGTGGTTATTTGAGAAACATTTAGTGATTATCACCTATATTATTTAATATATAGATGAGGGTCTCTAAAATACCAGTGGCTTAAACAAGGTGGTAGATTGTTTTTCCGTACAATACTAGATTGTTGTTATTTATAGCAACTATATACAGGTTTCCCCTGCTATCCAGAAGTGGAACATTTCTATGAAAACTTTTGTAAGCCAAAATGTCATAAAGCAAATAAGCAATTACCATTAATTTGTATGGAAATTTTTTGAGCATTCCCAGACCCAAAAAATATCCTCTCTTAGACCCTTTTGATACCAAAGGACACATCTTGCTAACAGGTGCACAGAATAAATTGAGATAAAGCACAGATGCTCAAAGACAACAGTTCAAAGCTATGGTGGCTTGATGCTGAGATGCTGAGTGTAGTTTCTGGGGAAAGAGCTTGGTGGTGCCACTCTCAATGCTCAGGATACATGCTGCCTCTAGCTTGCCAGTCACCTTTCTTGAATGGTGCATTCCTGTAATCAGCAGGTCATTAATGGGGTGACACCATTATGTAGGTGCCATCTAAGCATCCTGTTTCCCAAGCAGTCTGTTACCTAACGGTTATAGTATCCGCAAAGCTTCTACATAGATCTTTGGTACTTTCTCTTAATGTAAATGTGCTAATGTAAATATAAGTACAGTCACTGAACATTTGAAGGAAGCTTCCAACCTTAAAAGATGTAAACCAACAGGAAAAAGGAACTCAGAGGGAACTGAGTCAACAAAGGGAGATGGGAGGTGAGAACATCAAAGAAACTGTAAGAGTAGTTTCAGAGATGAGAGAAGGCATTGTGTCTGTGAAGTAGAACAAATAAGTGCTCTTGGAAATTAAATATATAAAAGCAAAATTTTAAAAAAATTCACAAAACAGAAGATAAAATTGAGGCTATTTCCTAGAAAGTAGAACAAACAGACATCAAGATGGAAAATGGGGGAGTAGAGAACATTAGATGAACAGCCTAGAACAGCTGCTGTGCAGTGAAGATGGTGTGGAAAAGACATGTCTCCAAAATAAAAAAACCCCCAGAGTACCTGGAATGGTGAAGACAAAAACCTCAGTAAAGTCACATCATCGTGGAATGTCAGAACCTGGAATCAGATCTTTCAGAAGATCCTGCCTGCTGTAAGAGAAAAAACATCTGCAAAACCTTAAAAGAATCAAAACTCAAATATTTAGCAAACGTCATTATATGCCAGGCATTCACTGTAGCTGCAGAAATGGCAAAAATGTTAGCATTTGTTACTTCTCTGTGAAACCCGGTTTTAATTTTCCATTTTGTTATTACTGGTAAGAACAAAACAAAAATAAAGATCCAAGAAAAATTTTTTTTTTCTCTAGTTTCTAGATGCATTGGAATTATCTCAAAGTCCTGTATTGTTGCAGTTGATGACGGAAATTCTTTGTCGGGAACAGCAACATGTTATGGAAGAATTATTTCAATCTACTTTCAAAAAGATTGCCAGAAAGTAAGTCATTCTATTCTAGTCTGGGACCGGAGACACCATGTACTTTTTATTTCTGTGGGGAATTATCTTCTCTGTTCCAAAAAAAGTTGAGTAGCAATTTCAGTCAACTCTTACAACTAAATTTTATTTTGTTTTTCTTGATGGAGAAAAAAAGACTTATTGTGAAAGTTTCAAACATATGCAAAGCTAAAGGGTAAGCCTGTAACTGAACATCCAGATCAAACACGCATTAAGCACTTTCCAGCCTTATCAACCCTCTTTTAGCCTCTTTTCTTTTGTGCTGTAGTTACTGAAATAAAGCAGATCCCTGATGCCATGTCATTTCACCTCTAATTCTTTTTTTGTTTTTTTTTTAATTTTAGTTAACATACAGTGCATTATTAGTTTCTGGGGTAGAATTCAGTGATTTATGACTTACAACACCCAGTGCTCATCACAAGTGCCCTCTTTAATAAACATTACCCATCTAGCCCATCCCCCACATTCCTCCATCAACCCTCAGTTTGCTCTCTATTGTTAAGAGTCTCTTATGGTGTGTTTCTCTCTCTCCTTTTTTTCTTTTCCCTCTTCCCATATGTTCATCGGTTTTCTTGGGGTGGGGGCGCAGGCAGACGGAGAGAGAATCTTAAGCAGGCTCCATTGTGGGCTCCATCTCATGACACTGAGATCATGACCAAAACTGACTCGAGAAGAAATAGAAAATCTGAGTATATCTTTAATAAATAAATAAATAGAATTACTCATTTAACATCTTACAAAGGAAAGCCCAGATCCAGATAGCTTCCCTGGTGAATTTTCATCAGATATTTAAAGTAAAAATAAGACCAGCCCTTCATAAACTTTTCAGAAAATAGAGGAGAAAGGAATACTTCCCAACTTATCCTGTGAAGTTACTATAGACAGATAACAAAGCCAGACAGAAACATTGCAAGAAACGTATAGACCAATATCCTTCATAAATATAGACACAAAATTTTTCAAAAATATATTAAAAAATTCCAACAACATATATATATTCTACAATATAATCAATTGGGATTTGTCCTAGGAATGCAAAACTAGTTCAGCATCTAAGAATCAGTTAATAGTATATACTATATTAAAAGACTAAAGGACAAAACCACATTATCATTTCAGTAGATACAGATAAATTTTCAACGAGATCCAACATCCATTCATGATAAAAAGGACAAAGGTCATCTATGGAAAACCAACAGCCAACAAAATTTTTAATAGTAAAAGACTGAATGTTACTCTCCTGTCTATGAACAAGGCAAGGGCATTTGCCCTTTTCAATTCAACATGCAGTTTTGGGGCACCTGGGTGGCTCAGTCAGTTGAACTTCCTGGAGTTCAGAACTGGGGGTTCTAGGCAGTGCAGTCAAGCAAAAGAAAGATATAAAAGGCAACCAAATTGGAAAAAAAGGAGCAAATACTTTTTTTTTTGAGAGAGAGAGAGAGAGCATGTGTGCATATGCGGGGGAGTGGGCTGGGATTGAGTGGGCCGGGTGGAATGGGGCGGGGTAGAGAGAGAGAGAGGGAGAGAAGCCCAAGTAGACTCCGAGCTGAGTGCAGAGCCTGACTTGGGGCTCAATCCCATGATCCTGAGACCATCACCTAGCCGAGATCAAGAATCGAAGTTCAACTGACACCCAGGTGCCCCAGAACTCTCTTTATTCACAGATGGCATGAGGTAGAAAATCCTAAAGATCTACAGAAAGCTATTAGAACTAATGAACAATTATAGAAAATTTGTAGGATATAGGATCAATGTTAAAAAATCAATTGTTTTTCTATATATGAGCAGAAAACATTTAGAACTATAAATAGGAATATATTTGCATTCATAATGTCACCAAAAAGAACAAAGTACTTAATAAATTTAACAAATGAAGTACAAGACTTGTACACTAAAACTTATAGCCCATGTTCATGAATTTGAAGATTCAATATTGTTAACATGGAAGTTGTGTAAATTTAATGCAGTTCCTATAACAATTGTAGCAATACATTTTTTGTGTGTGCAGTTTAAAATTTTCATTTTAATTATAACTTACTTAGAATATACTCTCTGAGGATACACAGTGAAAGTTTATGTTCTAAAATCCCTTGGTAAATTATTTTTCAATATGTGGTTATTAAACCAATTAGGTATGCTTATTTTAATTAATTTTCAGAAATAGAAATTGTTTATCTTTTGCCTTTTGATCTAATTTTCTTTTTGAAAATGTAAAATATTTACATGATTTGGAAGTCATAACTATATAATGAACTGTATTTAAGAGTCTTGCTTCTGGGGGCACCTGGGTGGCTCAGTCGTTAAGCGTCTGCCTTCGGCTCAGGTCATGATCCCAGAGTCCTGGGATCGAGCCCCACATCGGGCTCCTTGCTCAGCGGGAAGCCTGCTTCTCCCTCTCCCACTCCCCCTGCTTGTGTTCCCTCTCTCGCTGTCTCTCTCTCTGTCAAAAAATAAATAAAATCTTTAAAAAAAAAAAAAAAAGAGTCTTGCTTCTGTCCGTGTCCCCTCTCTTATTCCTCCTCATCTCCCTTTTATTCCACCTCATATCTTCTACAGATAACTCCATGTCAGTACATAGAGATCTTCCTCAATCCTTTTTTAATTTAAATAACTGTATAATTATTCACTGTACAGAAATAGCATAGTATTTTGAAGCAGATTCCTACTGGTAGACTTTTGGGTTCAATATTTTGCTATTAAAAATAATAACACGGTGAATAGCCCTATGTATATGTAATTTTTTTTTTGCCTATATATATATTTTTTAATTTTATTTTATTTTACTATGTTAGTAACCATACAGTACATCATTAGTTTTTGATGTAGTGTTCCATGATTCATTGTTTTTCTATAACACCCAGTACTACGTGCAATACATGCCCTCCTTAATACCCATCACCGGGCTCACCCATCCCCCCACGCCACGCCCCTCTAAAACCCTCAGTTTATTTCTCAGAGTTCATAGTCTTTCTTGGTTCGTCTCCCCCTCTGATTTCAGCCCCTTTCATTTTTCCCTTCCTTCTCCTAATGTCCTTCATGCTATTCCTTATGTTCCACAAATAAGTGAAACCATATGATAATTGACTTTCTCTGCTTGACTTATTTCACTTAGCATAATCTCCTCCAGTCCCATCCATGGTGATGTAAAAGTTGGGTATTCATCCTTTCTGATGGCTGAGTAATACTCCATTGTATATATGGACCACATCTTCTTTATCCATTCGTCTGTTGAAGGGCATCTCAGCTTTTTCCACAGTTTGGCTATTGTGGACATTGCTGCTATGAACATTGGACTGCATATGGCCCTTCTTTTCACTACATCTCTGTCTTTGGGGTAAATACCCAGTAGTGCAATTGCTGGGTCATAGGGTAGCTCTATTTTTAATTTTTTGAGGCACCTCCACACAGTTTTCCAAAGTGGCTGTACCAACTTGCATTCCCACCAATAGTGTCAAAGAGGTTACTGCCTATGTTCACCTCTAGGATTTTGATGGATTCCTGTCTCACATTGAAGTCTTTCATTCATTTTGAGTTTATCTTTGTGTATGGTGTTAGAGAATGGTCGAGTTTCATTCTTCTGTATATAGCTGCTCAATTTTCCCAGCACCATTTATTGAAGAGACTGTCTTTTTTCCATTGCTTATTTTTTCCTGCTTTGTCAAAGATTATTTGACCATAGAGGTGAGGGTCCATATCTGGGCTCTCTATTCTGTTCCACTGGTCTATATGACTGTTTTTGTGCCAGTACCATGCTCTCTTGGTGATCACGGCTTTGTAATATAGCTTGAGATCAGACAATGTGATGCCCCCAGCTTTGTTTTTCTTTTACAACATTTCCTTGGCGATGCGGGGTCTTTTCTGATTCCATACAAATTTTAGGATTGTTTGTTCTAGGACTTTGAAAAATGTCATTGGAATTTTGATTGGAATGGTGTTGAAGGTACAGATTACTTTAGGCAGCATAGACATGTTAATAATGTTTATTCTTCCGATCCATGAGCATGGAATGTTTTTCCATCTTTTTGTGTCTTTTTCAATTTCTTTCATGAGTGTTTTGTAGTTCCTAGAGTATAGATCCTTTACCTCTTTGGTTAGGTTTATTCTGAGGTATCTTATGGTTTTTGGTGCTATTGTAAATGGAATCATTTCTCTAATTTCTCTTTCTACAGTTGCATTGTTAGTGTATAAGAAAACAACTGATTTCTGTGCATTGATTTTATATCCTGCCACATTACTGAATTTGCTGGATGAGTTCTAGTAATTTGGGGGTGGAGTCTTTTGGATTTTCTACATAAAGTATTATGTCATCTGCAAAGAGAGAGAGTTTGACTTCTTTGCCAATTTGAATACCTTTTATTTCTTTTTGTTGTCTGATTGCTGTTGCTAGGACTTCTAGTACTATGTTGAACAATAGCGGTGAGAGCGTGCATCCTTGTCGTGCTGATTTTAAGGGAAAGGCTCTCAGCTTTTCCCCATTGAGGATGATATTCAACTGTTAAGTTTTTCATAGATGGATTTTATGGAGTTATGAAATGTTCCCTCTATCCCTATATTCTGAAGTGTTTTACTCAGGGAAGAATGCTGTATTTTGTCAGATGCTTTTTCTGCATCAATTGAGAGGACCACATGGTTCTTCTCCCTCCTCTTATTAATGTGTTCTATCACATGGATTGATTTGCGAATGTTGAACCACCCTTGCATCCCGGGCATAAATCACACTGGGTCGTGGTGGATGATCCTTTTAATGTATTGTTGAATCCTGTTAGCTAGGATTTTGTTGAGAATTTTGGAATCCATATTCATCAGGGATATCAGACTGAAATTCTCCTTTTTGATGGGCTCTTTGCCTGGTTTGGGGATTAAGGTAATGCTGGCCTCATAGAATGAGTCTGGAAGCTATCCTTCTGTTTCTATTTTTTGAAGCAGCATTAGGAGAGTAGGTATTATTTCTTTTTTGAATGTTTGGTAGAATTCCCCAGGGAATCCATCAGGTCTTGGACTCTTGTTTTTGGGAGGTTTTTGATCACTGCTTCAATCTCATTACTGCTTATTGGGCTATTCAGGTTGTCAATTTCTTCTTGTTTCAGTCTTGGTAGTTTATAGGTTTCCAGGAAGGCATCCATTTATTTTATTTTATTTTATTAGTCACCATGAATTACATGATTAGTTTTTGATGTAGTGTTCCATGATTCGTTGTTTGCGTATAACACCCAGTGCTCCATTCAATATGTGGCCTCCTTAATGCCCATCACTCGGCTAACCCACCCCCCAACCCCCCTCCCCTCTAAAACCATCAGTTTGTTTCTCAGAGTCCATAGTCTCTCATGGTTCGTCTCCCCCTCCGATATCCCCCCCTCATTTTTCCCTTCCTGCTATCTTCTTTTCGTTTTTAAACATATAATGTGTTATTTGTTTCAGAGGTGCATGTCTGTGATTCATCAGTCTTACACAATTCACAGGGCTCACCATAGCACATACCCTCCCCAGTGTATTATCACCCAGCCACCCCATCTTTCCTATCCCCCCACCACTCCAGCAACCCTCAGTTTGTTTCCTGAGATTAAGAATTCCTCATATCAGTGAGATCATATCATACTTGTTTTTCTCTGACTTATTTCGCTTAGCATAATACCCTCTAGTTCCATCCACGTCGTTGCAAATGGCAAGATTTCAATTTTTTTTGATAGCTGCGTAATATTCCATTGTATGTATATATATATATAGATATAGATATAGATATAGATATATAGATATATAGATATATAGATATGTATATACCACATCATCTTTATCCATTCATCTGTTCAGGACATCTTGGCTTTTCCCATAGTTTGGCTTTTGTGGACATTGCTGCTATAAACATTGGGGCGCACATACCCCTTTGCATCGATACATTTGTATCTTTGGGGTAAACACCCAGTAGTGCAATTGCTGGGTCGTAGGGTAGCTCTGTTTTCAACTTTCTGAGGAACCTCCATATGTTTTCCAGAGTGGCTGCACCAGCTTGCATTCCTACCAACAGTGTAGGAGGGTTCACCTTTCTCTGCATCCTCGCCAACATCTGTCATTTCCTGACTTGTTATTTTTAGCCATTCTGACTGGTGTGAGCTGGTATCTCATTGAAGTTTTTTTTTTTTTTTTTTTTTT